>NC_086323.1:209997649-210297649 GCF_036172605.1 Pelobates fuscus | reverse complement strand
GTTTTAAAGGCGTATGGGGGGTTTGTAAAATTATCTGTCCAAATCCTACAATGTGTTGTGTTGCTTCTAAAGCCCAAAATACAGCCATGATCTGTTTTACACAGGAAAACATTCCCCTTTCCACTGGAGACATGATTTTAGAAAAATATCCCAGTATTCGTAAGGAGCCATGTTGCCTTTGCATCAAAACTGCTATTAATGAAGAGACACCTGCGTAACATTGAACAATATATGGTACTGTTTCAATGGGAGCAGCTAGCACAGGCGCTTGTGTAAGAGCATCTTTTAACAGATTCCAACTCTTTTCAGCTTCCTCTGTCCAGAGTAGCTTATCTGTATTGGCACTATCTTTTAGCATATTGTACAAGGGTTTTGCTATCCCTGCCATATCATAGATGAATTCTCTGCTAAAATTTACCAAACCTAAAAATTTCCTTAGGTCAGACACTGTCATTGGCCTTGGCAATTGCTGTAACGCTTTAACCCTTGCTGTTCGTGGGGTTTTACCTTCTGGATCTATATTTACTCCTAGGAAAGCCACACTTTCTTTCAAGATCTGCACTTTAAATGTGTTCAGTTTTAACCCATTATCTGCCAGTGCTTGACAGATATCACACAGTATCTTCTCATGCTCTTTCCTTGTAACTGTTTGAACCAATAAATCATCAACATATTGCAAAATCTTGCTCCCATACCCCAGGGGTTCCAATACTTGAGCCAATGCTTTATGAAAATAAGCTGGCGAGGAGTGGAAGCCCTGTGGCAGCACCTGGAACAGATATTGATGATTTTTAAAGGTAAAAGCAAAACGATACTGACTATCTGGGTGTACTGGTATTGAGAAAAACCCATTGGCTATATCCAGGACAGAAAAATACTTAGCATTGCCGTCTACTTGTGCCATGATATCTGGTGAGGAGGCCACTATATGGGCTGCTGGTGGGGTATACTTATTCACCACTCGCATGTCCACAATTAAACGATAAGAGCCATCTGGCTTGATTATTGGCCAAATGGGGGAATTACATTTGGAATTACCCACTCTCAGCACTCCTTGAGATACCAATGCCTCTATCACCTGACTCACACCTTCTTCTGATTCTTTTGGAATTTTATATTGTTTTACTGCAGGGGGGTCTGGACCTTCAATGACAACTTGTAAATTCATTCTCCCACAATCTTGTTTAGACTTAGACCACACTGTGGGGTATTTTTCTTTAAGATAGGTTACAAACTCATCATCTTGTTGTATAGAAGGTGGCACTTCACTCTGTTTTACAGCCATGACATGACTATACCATCCTAAATCATTAGGTTTAACAACTCCACCTGATTTGCTCTCACCTGGAGCTTGCCACAAAACCAAATTCAATAAATCCACATACAACTTTTTTTCATTGATAACATCCATTCCCATAATAGTACAGTGGGAGGAGAGGTCGACCCATAAGTCACAATTTATTTTACCTCCTTCAAATTCAATGTCAGTATCAATGGATAGAATTGCGTGTGCTTGAGCTCCATTAAAGCTTAGAAGGGAAATTGTTGGTGCTTCAATTTTTAAAGGCAAGCTTTTGTTGGTTAGAGACACTGCAGCTCCTGTGTCTACTAAAAACTCTGTTATATTCCCCTCTAGTGTTCCATAAATATATGGCCGTCCATCTTCACCCAGAGTAATATCAGTAAGATAGACCAGAGAACAACTAGGGGTTACACATCCCTATTTATAGGTGTGGTAAGCAGAATTCACTTCTGGACTTGTAACTGCTTCCACCTTCTTTTCAATGGCATTTAACATCCGTCTACACTCTTCATATGGATTTGCTATATGAGGGGGTTTTGAAGATGTATTTTCGGGTTCTACAGCTGCCACTCTCAGTTGATTCTTATAGCCTGGCACAATGCCATTTTCTCTACCTTTCACTGGGTAAGATTTTTCTTCATTTTTAGGACAATATCTCCTAACATGACCTTCTTGGTTACATTTATAGCATACCATAGGATTACTCTGATTAACCCTATAGTATCTATCATGGGATGGGGCCGAATAATTTCTAGTACCTTGGTAATTTTGTGGTTTACTCATAGACCTCCCTCTAAAATTACCATTCCTATTATCATTTTCATATCTTCCTCTACCTTCTTCACGAGACACATAGTTAATAGGGGCCAGACCTGCTGAAGTATCCCTAGAGAAGAGTGTGTCTGTGAAAGCAAAAATCTTAGCTGTTTCTGTGTTTTTCTTTTGCAACAATTGCAAAGATTTCATTATTTCAGTAGCAGCAAAATCAACTGTGGGTGAATCAAAAGCTCTTAATTTTATCTCATTTGGCAACCCTGCTATTCTAGAGACAAATTCAGTAACACTCTGCTTATGTTGTTCTTTAGACATAGCAGACGGTTCTGTATCAGTAATTAAATTCCATGCCTTATTCCACAAATTAGCACAAACACGTATATCATCATTTTTCTCCATTTTAAATGAATCAAGAGTAGAAAATTGAAAATTCTCCACACCAGTTGCACACTGTACCACCATTAGCAATCTTTGTGTATTATTTGGAAACAATTCTTCCAATTCAACTCGGGGCTTTTCACTTGACTTCCCTTCCAACATATCAATGAGTTTAACTTTAACCCATTCACTTAATGAGGTTGGCAGCCAGATCAAAAGACCTCTTGTGGCTACCACATCATCAAATTGTCTTTTATTCATTTCACCTTCAAAAACACTCATATTGTAAAAAGGTCCTCTCTTCTCCTCATATTTAGGCAAATCCTTAATCAATTTAGCTAATTTGAGAATATCCAACTGACCCTTTCCTTGTACATTTCCCAATTTATTTTCTATTTCACTTCTCGCCTGCCCGTTTTCACAACTTAACCTTTGAGCTATTTCATTTTCACTTTCCTCTTTCAAAGTAAAATCCAAATCTTTCTGATTTGTAGCTTTCCACAAAATATCTGTAGCATTCCCCAGATTAGTAATTTGTCTCTGCAATTTGTCAAAATTAGTAACATTTATGTCTAACTCTTTAGACATGTGAGACAGGGTTTGGTGAGTTCTATCTAACAGATCAGTCTGATTCCTAAGCATCTCTTTCATTATAGTAATATCTTCACTTACTTCATCCTCACTAAATTTTTTCAACAATCGCCGAGAATCTTCTATTTGAGTTTTTGCTTCAGTTAACGTGGAGTCTAAGTCACTATCAAAAGAAAGCCTTGGGGGCAATCTCCCTTCTGTTAACAGCTTTTGAGGAGATTTCACAGTTTTGCTGGGGGGGCTAGGGAAATAACTAGTCCTTGTGACAACACATACATTTTTCAGTTGTTTTAACAAAACATCTCTTTTTTGTTTTGTTGTACTACACACATAACAATTACTGGTCTTTTTAAGTTGACACCATTCATTCATTGCATCATTAGTTTCCAAAAAGCTCTTTGCCAGTAATGCAACTTTTTGACTTTCCTTCTTAAATACATTGCTGTGCTCAATCTCACTTAATCCGTCTAACAATTTCAATAAACAATCATCCCAAATATTTTCAGGATTAACCCCTTTTACAGAAAGATCACTATTAGACTTGGCAGCAATCTTTTGCAACCACTCCATAATTAACTTAAACAGTTAAAACTATTTGTTTAACAAAACAATATATATGTGAGAGCACTTTTTACATATGATTTAAAACAGACACATACCCATTAAGTATTTCGGCTCCACAGATATGGCCACTTTCTGATAGAAAAATACTTTCTGGAGTGTGTAGTTATTTCTTGAGAATCCTCCGAAATGCAATCTTCGATCTGCAAGTCGTCACAAATTACTTAATAAAGTGTGGATAAAAAGGATCCAAATTGTCCATCTCAATTATTTATCTTCATATATATATATATATATATATATATATATATATATATATATATATATATTTATTTTCCTCCAGCGCTGGAAATACACATTAGCCGCGTTCGAACGTCTTCTCCCCTGCTTCACCTCTGTCTTCGCATCAGATCTGGGATGTTTAAAAAAAGAGTCTTTGGGATGCCCTCCTGCTGTTTCAATCACTTGTATTTCTTCCTGTTTCAAGCCGGGTAGTACAGCTTTTTCTTCAAGTTACAATTTCAGCTTTTCTTCAGTGATTTTCTTATCTTCTTGTCTTCTTGTAGCTTGTAGCAGAACACCTAAATATTAAGTCAGTAATAATTCAGACTTAAATCAAAGTTGTTGTTGTTGGTGTTGGTGTTGGTGTTAATGCCCGCATTCTCCACCATTAAATGTAGGAAATTGGCATTCCGTGAGATCTTTGTTTTTCACACCAGTTTCTGAAGAAATCGAATCAGAGTATCTTGCAGTTAAAACCGTATATTTATTCCAATATACATTTCATCCGGAAAATAACAACAGTCTGTTTTTAAAATCATATGGACCAATAAACAATGTATATTCACTTCTAGATCTTATCCAAGCTTGATGGTAAAAGTATTGGTAAAAATTCTATCTGCAAAAGGTTTTTTATATGTTTAAATTCAGTTACATAGGGCGTATACACAAAGACATAAGGTTTGCCTTCTTTAAAATAATTGGTTATCTGAGAAAGAAAGGTGGTAACCCAAATCTCTGATTAAAGCCATACGTTATATTATTTTGGTAAATTACACACACAAAGACTTCTATATACATGATGTAATGAATAATTGCCTGTAGAAATGTGAGTCTTCAAAGGAATTCAGGCTTTCAAGGCTAGGTCAAAGGTTATTATCAACAGGGTCCACAAGTCTCCATCCATCATTCTTGACTAGAGCCATATGTGTATAAATTACAGTATGTTTGTAATATATATGCCTATGTATGACCCCTTAATGTCTGGATATGCTTAGAATAATAACTTATAATATTTCTACATTCCTAAAACACATTGAGTACATTTAAAGTTCATAAAAATATTTATCAGAGATGGGGGGTGGGTAATATCAGAACAGAGGAGGTATGGAATACAAAGTCTGCACACTCTGATTTTATAACATGACTGGAGGCTTCATATTTGTTTAACCCCTTCAGGACCGGCCTGTTTCGGCCATGTTGTACGTTAAGGACCAGAGCAGTTTTAACACTTTTGTGGTGTTTGTGTTTAGCTGTAAATTTCCGCTCTCTCATTTACTGTTCCCATACAAGTTATATATTGTTTTTTTCACAACAAAAAGGGCTTCTGTACATACCATTATTTCTATCATGTCATATAATTTACTTTAAAAAAATAATAAAATATTGTGAAAAATTAAAAAAAACATGTTTTTTGAGTTTTGCTTGAAAAATCTTTTACTTATCTACAAAAGCTAATGAAAAGAAATGCTAAATAGATCCCAGATTTTGTCCTGAGTTTAAACACCCAGTGTTTACATGTTTGTTTGTTTGTTTTTTGCATGTTATAGGGCTATAAGTACAAGTAGGAAATTGCTGTTTCAAAATATTTATTTCAAAAATGTATCAATAGTGACATGGTAACACTATTATCTCTCAGAAACCTCTGAATCACACCTCACACCAAAATCATTTTTTTAAAGTAGACAACCCAGGGTATTCAATATGGGGTATGTCCAGACTTTTTTAGTAGCCACTTAGTCACAAACACTGGCCAAAGTTAGCGTTCATATTTGTTTGTGTGTGAAAAAAGTAAAAAACTAAATTGAACACTAATTTTGGCCAGCGTTTGTGACTAAGTGGCTACTAAAAAAGACTGGACATATGCCATCTGCAATACCTTGGGTTGTCTTCTTTTGCAAATGGTATGCCATCATGGGGCTAATTCTCATTCCTGGGCATGTTTTGGGGTCCCTGTGATATGTTTTATAAAACTGTATTCCTCTGCCTGTGATAATGAGATTACCCATTGTGTTCAGTAATCATATCACAGGCAGAGGGGATGATTTTGTGTGGGAGTGTCTGTGTGTATTGTACGGATTGATTGGTTGTTCTGTAAAACCCTGTGGGCTGTACTATGTTTGTGGATTGGGAATAAAAAAGGCTGTATGTGCCAGTACAGTGAGTTCCTCCCCTCAAAGTGAAGTGTGGTCTCATTATTGGGGGAAGGATTTATTGTATGCTGTTCCAGTTTGACTGCTAGGAGTGTAAACCTATTCGCATGGTTTTTCCTATTCGGCTGTATACAGCATTCATATGCTTGAGAGAATTTATATGCTTCTCCGGTTCGGTGATTGTGGTGTCTGCCAGAGTGCTTGGAGTCCTCAGGAAATGCTAGGAGCATCCTTCAACGGAGGTACCCAGTCGGGGTGCCCGTCGATCCGTTACACCCACCTGCCAACGTCAAGGCAGACCCCACTAGGTGGGTCCTAACTCTAACCATTCACCTTGCTTCCTTGAGCCTCTGGCAAAAATCTCTAATTAGACAGAAAAGGGTATTTTTTAACGGATCATATAGCCATGGCTTGGGGACGACAGGAGAGCCAGAAACGGAGCCCAGAACGACCACAGGCAAGTGACACAGCGAGGGACGGCAGGCCTGGCAACGAAAGCCACGAGGACCAGGTGAGCGTGGAAAGGTGACCGGAATCAGCGTCATGCAACGCCAAGGTACAAATGAGACAGAGGGAGGTGAGTAGTGGGTTTAAATAGAGTACCATGCTCCTCCCACAACTGCCTGCCAAGCCTTCACATTTGTCACAAAAAGCAAAAACTATATTGTGCAACAAACACTCAGTGTAACCTGAATAGGTGTAGTCCTCCAAATAAAGCAGCCTGGAGGCCATTATCTCAATAGCACACCACCTTAAACAATCTAGTGTAAAGTGCATGGATAAAGTGTGATATTGGCGCAAAAAGTGAACCAAATACTAAAGTCCTTTCCTAGGGGATCTCCTTTTTAATGATCTATGCTTTTCATTGATCCAACTTCCTCAGGAGCTTTGGTCTTCCTTCTTACACGAGAGCAGAAACGAACAGTAAAGGGGAAAAAAATCGTTTGACAATATTGTTGACCTTGTTTACCACAGAGATAAAAAACACCGATGAATCATATGAAAAACCTCAGGTCTTTTAAATTTAACACATGTTCGTTTTTCTAAAGTCCCCAAAAGATACACCTAAATATGAACAGAGTAAAGAAAAAAACTCACAGGAAAATACCATAGGTCAAAAAAGACCCTTATAACAATATGGCACTCACAGACTGAATGGATTTTTCAGGCCCGTCAGTGTTGCTTTAAATTCTCAGGAGTTCACCCTCTCATAGATCTCAGTGTCCGTGGATGCATGGAAGAGATATATAAAAGGACATAGTATAGCACTGCTTGAGAGTATAAATCACACGCTTTATTCAGTACACTTACAATATACAGGTAGTAAAAGAGCCCATCAGTATGTCTTTCCGTTCCCTTAAAATATATTTTAGGAACTTTTTTTTTTTTTTTTTTATATAAATCTTTTTTTTTTTTCAATTTAAAAATGTCATCCATATACATTTTTTCAGAGATAAATTTGAAATAGGAACTTTAAATATTTGAGTTGTAGGATTGTTTTGTGATATGAAATTACACGTTTTTATTCAGATTACTTCCAGAACACTGAAATTGAGAATCCATACTTAAGCCTATAGTATTACAGACTTTCATTGTATAGGAATGGAGATCATATGGTTCACGTTAAGAATGATGGATGAAGGGCCTGTTTATAGTAGCCTTTGACCTAAGCTTTGCTAGCCAGTCTCCCTCTGTATTACCAAGGCTCATAGTCCTAAAGGCATCTATTCATTTACCATGCATATAGAACTCCTTTGTGTAACTTACCGCCAAAATATAACGTATGGCTTTAATCATAGATATCAAATGATGCTAAGTCACTCCCCTCTTTCTAAGATAGCCATTTCATTCAAAGTAGGCAACCTTATCTATGCTCCCCTTTGTAACTGAATTTTAAACCCATAAAACTGATTGTAGCTTAGATTTCATGGCCAACACCATTTAACATAAAAAATGCATAACATCTTGCATTGCTCTGTATTGGACAAAGACTGTTAATGACATCTGTTATTACCGTATGTTTGAATAAACATTTTAGCTGCAAGACACACTGATTTGATTTGTTAAGAAAACTGGTATGCGACAAACAAACATCTCAAGAAAAGCTAAATTCCTACATTTAATGGTGGAGAATGCGGGCACTTTTTATTTAAGTCTGAATTATTACTGACTTAATATTTAAGTGTTCTGCTACAAGCTACAAGAAGATAAGAAGAAGAAAGAAGATTACAGAAGAAAAGTTCAAATTGTTCCCGGTTAAAAAAGATTTAGTACCCGGCTTGAAACAGGAGACACACAAGTGACTGAAACAGCAGGATGGCATTCCAGAGATCCTTTATTTAAACATCCCAGAAGTGATGCGAAGACAGAGGTGAGCAGGAAGGATAATCGTTGTGTTATGCCCAGTACTGAAGGAAGATTGTGGCGAAAGAAGCCTCGCCACTGGTTTTTGGAGCGGACTGATTGCCAGCCTCATGCCTTGGGATTATGTTCCCTGGGAGATTTTGCCCTTTAAATACGGTATTTGGGCAGATTGTATTTTATTGTGCTGTTTCTGGCCCTTTAAGAACTGTATTTGGGCTTGTGGACTTATATTGGACCGTGCTGGCCCTCTATGAACCGTCTGGGGACATATTGAGACTTTGTGTGACAATGCCCCTTTAAGACCTTTTTCCCACTTGTTCCAGTAAATGGGGCTTACTGAACCAAGTGCTGTACAGGCAGACCACCCAGAACTGGAAGCGTGCAGGCAATTTACCTCCCAGGTGACTAAGTCCCGTTCGGCAGTTTGAATGTACTGCTATACTGAGCCAATTGTACGAATGGTGCCCGTTTGTGCATTCGAATGGGACTTCAGTGTGAAATTGACCGACCGCACAGCCCAAATCGATGGGAGTGTTTTTGGCATGAAAATGTCGGTCAAAGGACTTCCAGCTAACTTTTTAACTACTGGAAGGAATTGTATGATTTTTGTGTATGTTGTACACTGTGTGCAGAATTATTAGGCAAATGAGTATTTTGACCACATCATCCTCTTTATGCATGTTGTCTTACTCCAAGCTGTATAGGCTCGAAAGCCTACTACCAATTAAGCATATTAGGTGATGAGCATCTCTGTAATGAGAAGGGGTGTGGTCTAATGACATCAACACCCTATATCAGGTGTGCATAATTATTAGGCAACTTCCTTTCCTTTGGCAAAATGGGTCAAAAGAAGGACTTGACAGGCTCAGAAAAGTCAAAAATAGTGAGATATCTTGCAGAGGGATGCAGCACTCTTAAAATTGCAAAGCTTCTGAAGCGTGATCATCGAACAATCAAGCGTTTCATTCAAAATAGTCAACAGGGTCGCAAGAAGCGTGTGGAAAAACCAAGGCGCAAAATAACTGCCCACTCTAAGGTCCGGTATACGTACCTAGCTCCTGTTTGTATTCTGCGTGTTGGATCCCTGTCCCGATCCTGACACCTACCCCTGGTCTAGATACTGAAACTGGCATGTACAGGGTTAAACACAATGAAACACAAACATTTGTACCTAGTGGCTTATTACAAGGGCTGATTGTATTCAATCATCGTACACAGGGCATTTGGGTACAGGAAAACTGTTTAAGGTCCTGCAAAATAAATTGTATCATCCTAATTTAAAACAAAAAGTGTATAAATATATTGCAGAAGTGTCTCATATGTGTTCAATTAATCCAAGACCTAAATACTAGAAACCAAAATTGCAGAGAGTTCCTTTGGCAAAAAGCGCATGGTACTCTATATAAATTAATTTCTAAATTAAAATGAATAAATAAAATAAAAATGCTTTAAGATAAGAGTAATTGGTTAACATATTTACCAGGAGTATTAATGTCTATTCCTGCAAATCCAAACTCAAGTGTCACCTCATGAGTTAGTGACAAGGCCCTGGGGAGATAGCGCAGCTAAGCGGACAAGGGCACATGTAGGAGTGTGGGGATAGATGCATGGGATTGGTTGGGAAGAGTCTGTGGGTGTGATTATGTTCTGTGTAAGACAGTGTGGGGGAGGTCTTACCTCAGTGCCACTTGGGATTCGGGCCAGCAAACAGCTTCCTGTCCTCCTGCTCCTGTTTGCCTGGGCCTGCAGATTGACACAGCTTGATGGTTGAGGCTTCTGGCTTCCCTCAGGGCTGCTGCAGCGTGGATTGTGGCCGGCACCTGTGGGTACAATGGGCAAGCATTAATGAGGTATGGCTACCGGTGTGGGCCCCCCCCCGTGGCCTACCTCCCCCTGCTGCCTTCCCCTGGAGCACCCCCTGTGTTCTCCCCTGCTGCCCCTGCCCCTGGGGGCCGCAACAGCACTGGCAGGCGTTCCCACCCACCTGCCAGGCTCTCCCCTGATTCCACTCCTCGGGCCCGGTTGATGAGGTGGAGCCCGGGCCCGAGGCATCAACGGGACCGCGTGTCTGGGGCTCCAGACACGCGGCCTACCTCCAGTTGCTGTGCTTTGCGGCCTTCCGCGGCTGCGCGCGTGGCACGGCCTTTTGCCACGAGGCCTGCCACTGCCGCGCGGCCAGCCGCTTCCATTGGCGCACAGCCTGGGACTCCCAAGCCGGGGAT
The DNA here is from genome assembly GCF_036172605.1 of Pelobates fuscus. Lineage (NCBI taxonomy): Eukaryota > Metazoa > Chordata > Amphibia > Anura > Pelobatidae > Pelobates > Pelobates fuscus. The sequence goes on along the minus strand of NC_086323.1, from coordinate 210,287,024 downwards.
GCGGCCTGGTACCGCCGCGCGGCCTTCTGCTTCCGGCTGCCGCGCGGCCTACATGTTTTCTCCTTACTTCACCATCCGCCCTGGCCGCCTGTGCTGGATTGCGGTCCGGGGGCGGTGGGCGGTGGTTACAGCCACCTGGGCGGCAGGCGGCCGCCCGGCAACGGTCCGGGTCCCCCCGCGGCCCGCGGGGTGGTGTGGTGGTGAGTAGGCCCTTGCGGGCCGCGCGGGGTACCTTGGTACCGCCGTGGGGAGTCCAGGGGGGGTCCCCTTGCTCGTCGGGAGCCTCCTCTGCCGGTGAGGAAGGCTCCCAGGGCTGTCTCACCTGTCCCCCCCCCCCTCTTTCCCCTGTTGGGCTGTCCGTTCCGCTGGGGGGCCCCTTGGCTGGTCCCCCCCCTCCTCTTGCCTGGTTTCCTCTCCACCCCCCCCTCTCCGGTGGCCCCCTTTCCCCCCCCCCCATCTGCTCTAATTTCCCTCCCTCTCCCTCTCCCATCCTGTTTCCCCTTTTCTGCTGTAATCCCCCCCCTCTCTGTCTCTCCCCGTCTGCCTCCCCTCTGTTCCCCCCCCTTCCTAAACCTGCCCCCCCCCCCCATGTAGGTCACTTACCTCGGCCATCTCCTCTGGGGCGTGGGCTCTCATCTTCTCTGCTGCTTCTTCTCAGGATACTGCTGCAGTTCATGGACCGTCCAGCAGGTGGCGCCTGGATCAAAGCTGATGTCTTCTGTGGATGCTGGGACTGCTGTTTCTTCGCCTCAGCCTTCTGTGAGCGCAGTGCCGGGCTTGGATCGCCAGGCTGCGACCGGTGAGTACGCTTCCCCCCTCCTTTTCGCGCTTCGCGTGCATACGTTGTTCCTTCCTTTATTCAGTCTGGTCCTCTTGCACACAATAAAAAAAAAAAAAAAAAAAAAGAATACACTGTAAATTGCCAACTGGAATAAATTATAAAAAAAAAAATAAAAAAAGAAAAGACAGTGCATACTATGACTTATACAAGAAGATTGATCGTTCACATAAAAAAATAAATAAATAAATAAGTAAAAGAAAAGCAAAACAACAATAAAAAAAAAAAAGAACGTAAACGGAAGAAAACGTCTGAAATAGAATGCAAGTACTTAGGTGCATGGACGCCGCTTCCCCCTCCCCCTTAAATTTCAGTACGCATCGTATGTTTCAGCTTGCTTTCCTGCAGCGGCCCGAGTTCGCGTGACTCTGGGTGTTGCTGGGCTTATATGGCCCGCTTGGCTTGCGCGCAATGCTGGGGAGCAGATGGTGGGGAGGGGCTTTTATTGCAGGGACGTTCCCTCCTGCCACGGGGGTCCCTTGACTAAGAGGGACATTGGGGGCTCCAGGAGGGTTGTGGGGAGCATGCTCTGGTCGGTTACACCCCATGGCACATGTTCGAATGCACCCTGTGTTCTGGTTAGCATGGTCGGGGAGAGGGCTCCCCGGGGATGCGCTGCGTGGTTCTGCGGTCAGGACACTTTCGGGACGCGTATCGTCCCTGGGAGGAGCTGGGTTGGTGGAGGTCCCTTTTGCACTTTAGTTGGCGGTGCAACCCTTCTTGGCCTGGGGCCGGATGGGCTCCGGCCTCTGGTTTTACTTAGGTCTCGCCTGGTGCCTCAGCACGGTGCATTTTTCGTCCTCCCTGCGATCTGTCGGGATGGGGACGTGGGTGCTCCCAAGTACGCTCGATTAGCTTACTTCCCAATCGTTACAGGTGCCCCTGGAGTTCGCTCTGTGGGTCCCCCCCTTTGGGATGTGGTACCCATGGTGGAGCGGGGTTGATATTGCCTGATTCCTTATTTACTCGTCTGTCGTTTTCCTTCCGGGGGCTGGGTTTGTGTTGGTGGCGCGGCGCAGCGGTCTGCGTGAGTGGGGCTGTGGGGCCTTGGGGCCTTGCCGATGTAGGCGGCGGTGGAATCGGTCTTCCGGCTGCTGCCGGTACGCCCGTCGAGTTGTTGTTTCTGGGCTGTGTTCTGACGGTCAGGACTAGGTGGCTATGTGCCTCCACGTAAGTTGCTCCCGATGTCGCTTATGTGTGGGGCCGTCAGTGTCGCATGTACGCGCTCTGCTGTTGCAGTGTTTTTTCTTGGGATAGTGTTTTGGAGTTTCTGAGTTCCGTGGCCAAGGCCTTATTCGTGGGTCGGGATGTGTGCTCTTGTCTCCTGGATAGTGGGATCAATTCCTGTAAGGGAAACGCCGGTGCCCCTGGCTGCGGTTTGGGGCATCAGGCAGGAGGCGTCGGGGGCTTGGAGGGGCGTTGTGGGTTTCGGCTGCGCTACCCGTGGGCTCTCCGTGGTACGCTGGGCTTTGCCTGTTGGGGTTGCCCTTGGGACTGTATGGGGTTCCTGCTGGGCCTCCTCTAATGCTGGCTTGTGCACTCTGGTCCCCTGTGTCCTTTTCTGCTGGCTTCCAACTGTTTCGCCGCCGCAGCAGGTTTTGGGTTTTGGGCCATTTGGCTCTCGGGGGGTGCTGCCTCTTGCCAATACGCTGGCTCTGGCGGACTCTGGTGTTCTTGGAGGTCCCCCTTTCTGGTGGCATGGTAGGCATGTGGTACCCAGCTCACGAACAAGTGGGTGGGTTTTCCTTGGGGACCATCGTGGGGTGATGCTGGCTGTCTGTCACATGTTACAGTACCCTATACCCCGGTGGTACTCTGGTACTCTGGCTCGGTGCTGTTTGAGTCTAGGGGCGGCTAGTCAGGGTTTGTCCGGTGGTTACCGATATGATGGCCGATGCTCTGTCTTGTTCATTGTAGAGTGTACTTCGGGTGGAGGTGTCACGGGGTCGATTTGTATGGCAGTGGAGGTGTGGTCACTTGGTCCAGCGGTCTGCTGAAGCTGGTCTGTAGGCAATTTCTGGGGCGGCGTGGGGCCCGCTCCAGTAAGGTTGGAGGGTTCGGGGCGGATAGGTACGTTTCCTTTTGGGTTCCGGGATTGGACTGCTCATCTACATGTTTGGTTCCGTCTATTGCGGGCGTTGGGGGCGATTTCTGCGATTAGCGGGGCTCGGCTTCCCGTTCATGTTACGGTCGTCGGCGAGTGGGAGGGTGTTTTGGTGGAGTTGAGTAAGCGTTGGAATGGACTTCCTTCAGGTTTCGCAGCTCGATGGCTGTTTTCATTGGGAAGGGTAAGTTGGTTGAGGTTGGCTGTTTCATCGATAGGATCTGTGCAATTCTTGGATGTTGCGTGGTTGACCTTCCGCATCCTCCTGGGGTAGGTGGGATGCACGGGGTAATGGTTGGGCTCCTACCGAGCTGTAATGGGTTTCCAGGATGGTCTGTAATGTACCGTTCCGATCTGGGGCGGTGCAGGGTTCCGTCATTTGCCTGTTTTCGTTGGGAGTACTGTTCCGTCCCTGGGATTGTTCGGCCTCTTCCCCGACTTGTTTCTCGGAGATGGGTTTTTCACCCCCGCGTCCATCTAGTTGGGGTGTTCCTCTTGGGGGCTCAACTTCCTGGATAAGGATGGTGGGGAATTCAAAGGGCATTTATTTGGTTGGGGGGCGGCTATGGACACCGCCAGGCTGGGCGTGCCTGCGCCGATGGTTCGGAGGGCTCGAATGGTGGGAGTCAGGGTGGTGGATCCTTGGGTTTGCCTTGTTGGTCTCTCTTGGATTTCTCGCCGCGTTACGGTCCCCCCCCCCTCACCCCCGGACTGGGGAGGGCGGGGTTTTTTCGTGGGTAATTTGGGAAAGGAGGCGGGGGCGAGTGGTTGGATCTTCCACCTTCTGGGGGCGGAGGTTCAGTGGTCTGGCTCCGGTTACGTGAAGGGGGTGTGGCTCCTCCTCATACGGGGTCAGCTGCCCCGCCTCATGGGGTACCAGGGGTTTTGTCATCCCTGGGCGGAATGACATGGGTCGGTGGTGTTTTAGGACTTGGGTGCTCTTCGACCTGGACATGTTTCGCATTATGTTTCTTCCCAGAGGTTCTCAGGGGCTGGGCTGGGCCTATCGCCCTTTCCTGTTGGCAGGGCACTCCGCACTGTGAGTGCCCTGGTGCGCTGCCGTCTGTCATAGGACTGGATGGGTTTCTAGGTTTGTCGTGGATAACTAAATGACACATAACTGACGAAATGAATATATAAAACATAAACTCTTCCAGTTCGCCCACTGGGTTTGGCTAAATGTGGTTTAGTTATCTCGAGGGAAGGGTGCGCTTGCTGGAGGTCGGACTTGACCTCTGTTACTCTAGCGCTGCGAGGAGTGGTGGAACAGGCCATGGCTGGTTGTGGTGGGGTCCCCCGCTAATTTTAGGCGTAAAACAGCGGGGTTGTGGCGGGGGTATGTCCTTGCCAATTGAGTTGGAGATTACGTTTAAGTAGATGGAATGAGATGAACAAGTTTTTTAAGGTCTCAAACCTCCCCTGCTCTAAAGGTTTAACTTTAGGTTGCCTGAGGTCTCGTGCCCATCGAGCGTGGATAAGGTCGGCTGATGGCAGGCATTGGAAGGATTTTTTATGACGAGGGGGGAGGTGAGAGGGAGTGGTGATTAGGAACCACTCCATGTTTTTATTGGCAAGGACGGTTGGGTCACTGTATAACACTATGGGTGGAGTTTTATATGTATATATGTTAATTTATGCTTATTTATGTCTAATGTTTTGGTTACAGAAAAGAAGAGATTTAATAAATAAAGTTATGGATGTGTTATGCAGTAATTTAGTTTGTGATAATAAATGCTGTGGCCTGTTTCATCCATACTAAGTGGTCTGTCGTTATTGGGGGGTTTAATGGGGTTAGATTTTGTTCTAGGCTGCATCGCGATTCCCCACTACGTACATACATGTAGAACTATGTAATCACTTTCCCTAATGAACCTTTTGTTCCAAGTTACAGCAGAACAAGCTGAATAGTTGAAAGTATTACAGGAACATCTGCTGTTAGATTTGAAGTTTGCTACTTTAAATGTCGTCCCTTATGGTAAACTATGTGTTAAAGTTGTACAGCGCTACGGAATCTGATGGCGCTATATAAATAAATTAAATAAATATAAAGAAGTAACACAGGGGAGTTAGGCAGATACGCTTAAGCCAGGTTACAAGGCAAAGGTAAAAATAATTTAAAACACCAGGTCTATGAAAAGCAAGTTGGGAAGGTCCTTATGGTCCTTATGTTGGTCTAAGAATAAAAATTAGGACAAACTGTGTTACAGGTTTAAAAAGCAAACATTGGTACAAAGTGTAATAAATCAATTCTTGTGTCTAGTGATCAATGTAAAAGAAATGTACTAAGGTATAAGAAATGTACTAAGGTATAAGAAATGTACTAATGTATAAGAAATGTACTAAGGTATAAGACATTTACTAAGGTATAAGAAATGTACTAATGTATAAGAAATGTACTAAGGTATAAGAAATGTACTAAGGTAAAAGAAATGTACTAAGGTATAAGAAATGTACTAAGGTAAAAGAAATGTACTAAGGTATAAGAAATGTACTAAAGTAAAAGAAATGTACTAAGGTAAAAGAAATGTACTAAGGTATAAGAAATGTACTAAGGTATAAGAAATGTACTAAAGTAAAAGAAATGTACTAAGGTAAAAGAAATGTACTAAGGTATAAGAAATGTACTAAGGTATAAGAAATGTACTAAAGTAAAAGAAATGTACTAAGGTAAAAGAAATGTACTAAGGTATAAGAAATGTACTAAGGTAAAAGAAATGTACTAAGGTATAAGAAATGTACTAATGTAAAAGAAATGTACTAAGGTATAAGAAATGTACTAATGTATAAGAAATGTACTAAGGTATAAGAAATGTACTAATGTATAAGAAATGTACTAAGGTATAAGAAATGTACTAAGGTAAAAGAAATGTACTAAGGTAAAAGAAATGTACTAAGGTATAAGAAATGTACTAATGTATAAGAAATGTACTAAGGTATAAGACATTTACTAATGTATAAGAAATGTACTAAGGTATAAGAAATGTACTAATGTATAAGAAATGTACTAAGGTAAAAGAAATGTACTAATGTATAAGGAATTTACTAATGTATAAGAAATGTACTAAGGTATAAGAAATGTACTAATGTATAAGAAATGTACTAAGGGAAAAGAAATGTACTAAGGTAAAAGAAATGTACTAAGGTATAAGAAATGTACTAAGGTAAAAGAAATGTACTAATGTATAAGAAATGTACTAAGGTATAAGAAATGTACTAAGGTATAAGAAATGTACTAATGTATAAGAAATGTACTAAGGTATAAGAAATGTACTAAGGTAAAAGAAATGTACTAAGGTAAAAGAAATGTACTAAGGTAAAAGAAATGTACTAATGTATAAGAAATGTACTAAGGTATAAGAAATGTACTAAGGTATAAGAAATGTACTAATGTATAAGAAATGTACTAAGGTATAAGAAATGTACTAAGGTAAAAGAAATGTACTAAGGTAAAAGAAATGTACTAAGGTATAAGAAATGTACTAAGGTAAAAGAAATGTACTAATGTATAAGAAATGTACTAAGGTATAAGAAATGTACTAAGGTAAAAGAAATGTACTAAGGTATAAGAAATGTACTAAGGTAAAAGAAATGTACTAATGTATAAGAAATGTACTAATGTATAAGAAATGTACTAAGGTAAAAGAAATGTACTAAGGTATAAGAAATGTACTAAGGTATAAGAAATGCACTAAGGTAAAAGAAATGTACTAAGGTATAAGAAATGTACTAAGGTATAAGAAATGTACAAAGGTATAAGAAATGTACTAATGTATAAGAAATGTACTAAGGTATAAGAAATGTACTAAGGTATAAGAAATGTACTAAGGTAAAAGAAATGTACTAAGGTATAAGAAATGTACTAAGGTAAAAGAAATGTACTAAGGTATAAGAAATGTACTAAGGTAAAAGAAATGTACTAATGTATAAGAAATGTACTAAGGTATAAGAAATGTACTAAGGTATAAGAAATGTACTAAGGTAAAAGAAATGTACTAAGGTATAAGAAATGTACTAAGGTAAAAGAAATGTACTAATGTATAAGAAATGTACTAAGGTATAAGAAATGTACTAAGGTATAAGAAATGTACTAATGTATAAGAAATGTACTAAGGTAAAAGAAATGTACTAAGGTATAAGAAATGTACTAAGGTAAAATAAATGTACTAATGTATAAGAAATGTACTAAGGTATAAGAAATGTACTAAGGTAAAAGAAATGTACTAAGGTATAAGAAATGTACTAAGGTAAAAGAAATGTACTAAGGTAAAAGAAATGTACTAAGGTATAAGAAATGTACTAAGGTATAAGAAATGTACAAAGGTATAAGAAATGTACTAAGGTATAAGAAATGTACTAAGGTATAAGAAATGTACTAAGGTAAAAGAAATGTACTAAGGTATAAGAAATGTACTAAGGTAAAAGAAATGTACTAAGGTATAAGATATGTACTAAGGTATAAGAAATGTACTAAGGTATAAGAAATGTACTAATGTATAAGACATTTACTAATGTATAAGAATAGTAACCTGCCATCTGTTTTTCATTACAGAACTAATACTGTTTTACATGGACAAAAACCTGTATGATTTTAAATAAAAGGACAAATTGTTTGGACTTTCAAAGGACATTATGGACTTTCAAAGAGACTGTGCTTGTGGATTCGATTGGAGAGGACAGTATTTCATGGACTAAATCAAACCGATTGTGATTTATGGTTAATGTAAACTGTATACAATTGCACAGCATAATAACTATGATACCGTTATTATTAATGTTAGGTAAATCAATGCCCAAGGTAAATTAATGAATTAGTGAAAAATGTAAAGGTAATTGTAACAAGAATTTTGTTCTTAGGAGTTCAGAAATGAAAGGGTTAAAATGGCTTGTTTCTCCCTCTTGGAGTGTAAAAAGCAATACAGACAACTGGAAATGGCTGTGTTAAAAGGCCTTTCCTTGTAAACTGATACTTAGATCAATATCAGAAAACAAAATTAAAATCCCATAAGTAATTGGTAAAAATATTATAAGTTTTATTCGGATTACTTCCAGAACACTGAAATTGAGAAGCCATACCTTGGCCTATAGAGTATTACAGACTTTCAGTGTATAAGGAATGGAGACCCCATCTGGTTGACTTTAAGAGTGATGGTTGAAGGGCTTGTTTATAGTAACCTTTGACCTAAGCTTTGCAAGATAGACTCCCTGGGATGTCTCACATTTCTAAAGGCATTTATTCCACCATGCATATCTAACTCCTTTGTGTAGCTTACCGCCAAATATAACGTATGGCTTTAATCATAGATTTCAAATGATGCTAAGTCACTCCCCTCTTTCTAAGATAGCCAATTATTTTAACCCTTTAAGTACTATTACGCCCTATTTTAAGCGGCTCTAAACGCCGCCGGGTGTAATAGTACGCCCTCCGGTCTTTTGTTACTTACCTGGACGCCAGCGATCCCACACCGGCGATCCCACGCCGGCGATCGCGGTTGGGGGGTCTCCCAGGGAGCCCCCCGCGGCACGACCTTCCTCCTGGGGGGGCTTCCCGGCCATGTGAGAGTGAGGTCCTTGCGAGCCGGGTTTGCTGCCTGGTGCATTGCCAGCAGGGGGACTGCCTGTAATGACAGTTAGTCCCCCTGCTGGCTGGAAATAAAATAAAAAAAAGTTAATCAGTGTAAAAAAATAATAATTATATACTTAGATCATATATATAATATATATATAAATATATGATCTAAGTATATATATACACATATACACACACACACATACACCGTCTAGGTGTATTTTAATATTAATATGTATATAATTATATATATATATTAATATCAAATCACGCGTAGACTGATACTGATTAAATATATATATAATATAAAATAAATAAATATCTAAATACGTTAAAAAATAAAATTAAAAAAATAATTAAAAATAAATAATAAAAAAATATATGGATGTGTGTTATTTCGTTCTAACTGTATTGTGATATTAATATATATATTTATATCAAAATACACATAGAACGAAATAATATATATATCTATATACATAAGTATATACGTATATATCACTATATATATACCTATATATATATAAAAATATAAAAAATAATTATATATGTATATACATATATATACACATGCGTATATTATATTACATATATTAATTCTACACATATATTTATGTAATAATTTTGCATAATTAGGTATCCTAATTAATTACAATTAGCCAGACCTGCCTGACAACCCATGCCGAAAGTATAGGGAATTTAATTTGCTAGCACTATATTTAACCCTATAACTTTCCAAGACACCATAAAACCTGTACATGGGGGGTACTGTTTTACTCTGGAGACTTTGCTGAACACAAATATTAGTGTTTCAAAACAGTAAAATGTATTACAACGATGATATCGCCAGTAAAAGTGACAGTTTTTGAATTTTTCACGCACAAACGGCACTTACACGGACGATATTATTGCTGCAATACTTTTTACTGTTTTGAAACACAAATATTTGTTCAGCGAAGACACCTGAGTACAACAGTACCCCTCATGTACAGGTTTTATGGTGTTTTCAAAAGTTACAGCGTCAAATATAAGGCTTGTGTTTCATTTTTTTCACATTAAAATTCGCCAGATTGGTTACGTTGCCTTTGAGACCCTATGGTAGCCCAAGAATGAAAATTACCCCTATGATGGCATACCATTTGCAATAGTAGAAAACCCAAGGTATTGCAAATGGGGTATGTCCAGTCTTTTTTAGTAGCCATTTGGTCACAAACACTGGCCAAAATTGGCGTTTTTTGGCATTTTTCACACACAAACAAATACTAACGCTAACTGTGGCCAGTGTTTGTGACCAAATGGCTACTAAAAAAGACTGGACATACCCCATTTGCAATTCCTTTGGTTGTCTACTATTGCAAATGGTATGCCATTATGGGTGTAAATTTAATTCCTGGGCTACTATACAGTCCCAAAGGCAATGTAACCAATCTGGCGAATTTCAATTTCAAATGTAACGTGCTATATTTGACCCTGTACCTTCCCAAAACACCATAAAACCTGTACATAGGGGGCACTGTTTTACACCTGAGACTTTGCTGAATACAAATATGTGTATTTTATTGCAGTAAAAGCAAACAGTATTATGACATTGACAGTTAAAATGTCATGTAGAGGGGGCGGAGCCTAACTGCCGAGCAGGAAAGCCGCACACCGTACAAGCTCCTGACTAAAAGTGACTTCTTTGGGGGACAAACACCCCGAAAATTGGAGTACATACCGGCAAAAAGGCACAATGCAGGCAGGTGAAACCTGGGGGTATCCAACGACCCCAAAAAAGAGACGAACATCCCTCGGGAACCTTCAAAAGCCACTGGGGCCTGCTCGAGACCGCGCCGGGGTGAGGCGGCCGCTCACCCTGACAGCAACAACGCACGCGGACCCCTCAACACAATTGCCTCTAACCCCCCCGATGGACCGGCGGGGGATATCCCGGTCCCCCCTGGACAACAGGGGCAGTCCAGCAAAGCCTCACTGCGAGACCGAGCCTGTAAAACAGAGGGGCAACTCGGCACACGATGCCTCCAAGATGGTGGCGACCTGGGAGGCTTCACACGTCGCAGCGGACACGGAGTTCCGACTGGCCGCAATTTTCAACTCCTTTTGGGTGAAACTGGAGGCCTACATGCGACCACCTCACCTGACGACTCAGACTAAAGGCAAGTTACCAAGCCCAGACCAGGTGACCGCACAGCGGACAGCCGACGCTCTCACAGGTTCCAGGCGTCCGAAAGGCCGGCGCCGAAGGAGCGCCATCTTGACAACACACTCAGGGAGACCCAATACCTACAGAGGCAGCCTGAAACTGACCCACAAGGCCAAGAGAGTGCCCAAGACGGAACACTCAAGCCCTACACATCGGCAAGCCGTGTCCGGCTATAGACCCAGCAGGAACATAGTGACGCTTGATCGGCAGCGGAGAAGGCGTGAAACGAGACCCAAAATGGCGGCAATACTAAGCCGTGAGATGAGGTCGGCACACAGACGACAACGTACGCCCGCCACACAAGGTACCCACGACAGGCTGGAGAGTTGCAACGGAGCCCACCTGACCCCCTTGCCTGACAGCGGTGCCGGAGTCTCACTGAGCCAGGACTGTGGAATCGGCTGATGTCTAGCCCATAAACTCTGACCTCAACTGACACACAAGGCTGTCTTGTATTGTCTCACATTAGCTTATCTTCTCACTGGCATTTCTAAATCTTATAATCTACTAATGTTAAGTTTTACACTATGAAACCCATAGGAGTACACTCTAGCTAAATGCTTAATCCTTCTTCTCATGTGTACCCCACTTCCAAATGTTTTAGCCTGTATGACAAAGTAACAATGCACGTGTTTATAGTTAATCTATAATCTATAATCTATAACCTTACCGTAGCACATACAACCGTACTAGCACTAACCAATGCTTAGATGTGAGATAAGCTTGTTACTACCTATTATATGTTCTGTCTCTCTAGCAGACACAAGAGTCCATAATTGTCTTACCTGGTTAGCCCACTACTACTTGGCTACAATATTGTAACTGTCTAGGCTGGGATAATGTATCTCAGCTTGCTAAGTTTAACTACCCTGATCGTTTTTCTTACTCCTACTTTTATTAATAATCAGTTTGGATATAACTCGGTGTCAAGCGATAATAACCTAAAAAACGTGCAAAGTTTTCACCACTGCCTAATTATTGCAAATCTTTGTTTGACTCCGCGTGCTCTTGCTGTTGTGGCATGGTATGCTAAATGTGATTTTACATGCACTAATAAAATAAAGAATTTAAAAAAAAAAATGTCATGTAGAACTAAAAAAAATAACAAAATATCTTATTTTCTCCCATTTTTTTCAAATTAAATTATGTTTCATAGCTAAATATTTGATATTAAATGAAAGCCCTGTTTCCCCTGAATAAAATGATATATAATAAGGGTGGGTGCATTTAATATGAAAGAGGTGAATTACGGTTGGACAGACATATAGCGCAAATTCCAGTTTTTGTTTACGTTTTGTTTTGTTCACAACGTGTACATTTGGCTCAGTCCTTAACCCCTTAACACCGCAGCCAAATGTACAAGTTGTGAACGAAACAAAACGTAAACAAAACCTGGCATTTGCGCTATATGTCTGTCCAACCGTAATTCACCTCTTTCATATTAAATGCACCCCCCCTTATTATATATCATTTTATTCAGGGGAAACAGGGCTTTCATTTAATATCAAATATTTAGCTATGAAACATAATTTAATATGAAAAAAATGGGAGAAAATAAGATTTTTTTTGATTTTTTTCGTTCTACATGACATTTTAACTGTTAATGTCATAATACTGTTTGCTTTTACTGCAATAAAATACACATATTTGTATTCAGCAAAGTCTCACGTGTAAAACAGTACCCCCTATGTACAGGTTTTATGGTGTTTTGGGAAGTTACAGGGTCAAATATAGCGTGTTACATTTGAAATTGAAATTCGCCAGATTGGTTACGTTGCCTTTGAGACTGTATAGTAGCCCAGGAAATAAATTTACACCCATAATGGCATACCATTTGCAATAGTAGACGACCCAAGGTATTGCAAATAAGCGATGTCCAGTCTTTTTTAGTAGCCATTTGGTCACAAACACTGGCCAAAGTTAGCGTTCGTATTTGTTTGTGTGTGAAAAATGCAAAAAACGCCAATTTTGGCCAGTGTTTGTGACTAAGTGGCTACTAAAAAAGACTGGACATACCCCATTTGCAATACCTTTGGTTGTCTACTATTGCAAATGGTATGCCATCATAGGGGTAATTTTCATTCTTGGGCTACCATAGGGTCATAAAGGCAACGTAAGCAATCTGGCGAATTTTAATGTGAAAAAAATTAAACACAAGCATTATATTTGACGCTGTAATTTTTGAAAACACCATAAAACCTGTACATGAGGGGTACTGTTGTACTCAGGAGACTTCGCTGAACACAAATATTTGTGTTTCAAAACAGTAAAAAGTATTGCAGCAATAATATCGTCCCTGTAATTGCTGTTTGTGCGTGAAAAATGCAAAAAACGTCACTTTTACTGGCGATATCATGGTTGTAATACATTTTACTGTTTTGAAACACTAATATTTGTGTTCAGCGAAGTCTCCCGAGTAAAACAGTACCCCCCATGTACAGGTTTTATGGTGTCTTGGAAAGTTATAGGGTTAAATATAGTGCTAGCAAATTAAATTCCCTATACTTTCGGCATGTGTGGTCAGGCAGGTCCCGCTAATTGTAATTAATTAGGATACCTAATTATGTAAAATTATTACATAAATATATGTGTAGAATTAATATATGTATATATATACATATGTGTATATATACGTATATATATATATATTTTTTTTTAATATTTTTATTTATATATAGGTATATATAGTGATATATACGTATATATTTATGTATATAGATATATATATTATTTCGTTCTACGTGTATTTTGATATAAATATATATATATTAATATCACAATACAGTTAGAACGAAATAAAACACATCTATATATTTTTTAATATTTTATTTTTAATTATTTATTTTATTTTATTTTTTTACGTATTTACATATTTATTTTTTTTATATTATTTATAAATATATATATAACAATAATTATATATATATTTAATCAGTATCAGTCTACGTGTAATTTGATATTAATATATATATATATATATATATATTAATATTTAAATACACGTCGTGTATGTGTAAATGTGTGTGTATGTGTATATATATATATATATACTTAGATCATATATATATAATATATATGATCTAAGTATATTTTATTTGTAACTGTCATTTTTTTTATTTCTTTTTTTAACTAATATTTTATTTTTTTTACAGGACAGGGGGCAGAGACAGTGTCAGCCAGTGATGTCACATCACTGGCTGACACACAGGATCAGTGATCACAGTGACTGCCTGTCACTGTGATCACCTCCTGCAGATTGGGTAATTGACCACAGGGGGGAGTGCCTGGGTGGTACAAGCACTCCCCCCTTCCAATCTGCAGGGGGATCACTGTGCCAGTTACATGTGTCAGCCAATAGGCTGACACATGTAACACTGATCGCAGTGACAGGCTGTCACTGCGATCAGAGCGCTCTGAGATCGCAGTGACAGCCTGTCACTGCGATCTCAGACCTAGCAGATCGCGGTCACTGACCCCAGGGGGACTGCCTGGGGGGCCAGGTAAGTCCCCCGACCGCGATCTGCAGAAGGGGAAAGCCGCCGGCCGCATGTGTCAGCCGATTTGAAATCGGCTGACACATGCTTAATACTGGTCGCAGTGACAGCCTGTCACTGCGATCAGAGACTGCAGATCGCGGTCACCGGCCACAGGGGGGGTTGCCTGGGGGGCCAGGCATCCCCCCCGACCGCGATCTGCAGCGGGCGATTAGCGCCGGCCACGTGGGCGGCCATTATGGCGAGGACGTACTATTACGCCCGCCGGCGTTTAGAGCCGGTTCCTGCAGGGCGTAATAGTACGTCCTCCGGATTTAAGGGGTTAACCCCTTCAGGACGGAGTCAATAGTGCACGTTCTGATCAAAACAAAACGTAAACAAAAACTGGAATTTGCGCTATATGTCTGTTCACCCGTAATTCACCGCTGTCACATTAAGTGCACCCACACTTATTATATATCATTTTGTTCAGGAGAAACAGGGCTTTCATTTATCATTAACTATTCATATATGGAACATAATTCATTATGAATAAAATTTAAAAAAAATGTGAGAAAATAAGATTTATTTTTAAATTTGTATTTCCGTCTGCCATTTTAGCTGTGAATGTCATAATACTGTTAGCTTTTACTGCAAAAAAATGCACATATTTGTAATCAGCGATGTCTCACGAGTACAACAGTATCCCCCATTAGCAGGTTTTATGGTGTTTTAGAAAGTTACAGGGTCAAATATAGAACGTTCCATTTTCAAATTGAAATTTGCCAGATTAGTAATGTTACCTTTGAGACGGTGTGGTAGCCCAGGATTGAGAATTACCCCCATAATGGCATACCATTTGAAAAAGTAGACAACCAAAGGTATTGCAAGTGGGGTATGTCCAGTCTTTTTAGTAGCCACTTAGTCACAAACACTGGCCAAAGTTAGCATTCATATTTGTTTTTGTGTTAAAAAAGCAATAAACTAATATTTGGCCAGTGTTTGTGACTAAGTGGCTACTAAAAAAGACTGGACATACCCCACTTGCAATACCTCGCGTTGTCTACTTATGCAAATGGTATGCCATGGGCTCTCTATTCCCTGCTGGACACTCTGCCGCTGGGGAAAGGAGACTGGGCTCTCTATTCCCAAAAAATCACGCTGCTGCTGGGGGGTAGGACCAACTACCTCTGCCCCCTGTAACTCAGCCTGCCGCAGCGGAGGGAGGACACTGCTCTCCTCTCCCTGCACTTCACACTGCCTTCCCGGCATATCACTCTGCTGCTGGGGGGTAGGACCAACTACCTCTGCCCCCTGTAACTCAGCCTGCCGCTGGGGAATGGAGACTGGGCTCCCAATTCCCTGCAATTCACACTGCCGCTGGGGAATGGAGACTGGGCTCCCAATTCCCTGCAGGACCGGTGGAGAGACTTCGGTCCCATCTCTACCGGCCACCTGGGATTCTTCCCAGTAAATCTCTACAATATCTTCCCAGCGGAAGGGGTCTGGATCTGGGTCTGTCGCCTTACTGTCCTGCTGAGCGTCCCAATGGAGTGGAAGAGATCTCGGTAGTCCTGCTCCAGTTCCCACTCCATGTTTGCTAGGTGAGCCAGGTCTTGCTCTACCTCATGGGGGTCATCCCACTCATGCCTAGCCTCCCTCTCATAGAAAATATCCTGAAGTCTGGTTTGCGCAGGGCTCCCGAAACCAGGCTCTGCAAAGGACTCCCATAACAAGCCAGGTCCATCAAACTCCTCTCCCTCTGGCTTGTCATGTTCGGCTGTCCAGGGTATATACTGTGCCATATACCACCAGAGCGCCTGGTAGGCATCCTCCAGCCATAGCTCCTGCCATACCCGGTGCTCTAGTTCCTTCACCCATTCCTCCAGGGGCTGCTCTCCCAGGAAGGGCATCCGCAGGGCCACTTGCTTCTGCAACCGCTGCTCTTCACTGGGGAGACTCTCACCCCGCTGGTATTGTACATTATCCAGGGCCTGGTACCAGATGCCTTTCCTTATTGCATCCCGGTCATCTATGTCACCCTCATCGTACTCCACTGCTGGTTCCATCCTGGTGCTGTCAGGGTCACTGTACTCAGACATGCGTTGCCCTCAAATTGTAAATCCAAAGAAATGGTGTTCTGTAGCTGTCCTTCCGGCTGTAGGAACGATCCCGCCGCTTGCCACCAATTGTAACGGACCGTTTCAGCATAAAAGGGAATAAAATCCGTTTAGGCGATAATCCCCTTTTTACAGAAAGGCACAGCTACTGCAGAACATCAAAACTCACGAATTGGATATAGGCGAATACATCAAACTCCCGAACTGTATACCAGGGAATAAGATAGCACTCCAAGCTGGAACCTCACGAATAGCTGCTAGCAGACGAACAGGAAAAGCAGACATCAGCTTACACTCCTAGCAATCAATCTCCAGCAGCATACAGTGAATCCCCCCAAGAACGAGACAAGGCTCCGTGTTGAGGGTCAAGCAGTGGTCTGAGGTGCTGGGGCACCCAGCCTGGTTTTTATTACATGAGTACACATACAGGCCACACCCAGGGGGAGGCATAAAATAACCAATGACATAGATGTTACCTCCCACACATCCCCTCCCCTTAGTGTGACACTTAATCCCATTATGCATACAGTTTAAAATATACTTTTAAACAAATTTCATAACTCTAAAACCATACATCACATTCACACAAAATTACATATCCACAATCAATCCATTCAGGGGAACAACATATTAAAATGGCATGAATCCGACCAGGGGTTCAAAAGTTACTAAAAGTATCTTTTGTCCCTTACTAGCCGCATGGCAAACCAGTTTAGAAAGGTTTTACATAGGCCTCTATCCTGGAGACAAAGAGGAAAGTAATCCAATTATCCAGGGCTAGAAGCAGACTCCATTAACCACATGGTTACAGAAAGACATAAAACACTTTAAAATACAGAAAGTTACTTTTTATCCATAACACACAGACATTTCACCTATCCCCAGATAGCTAGGATCTGCGCGCACAAAACTACCGAATAGCGCGCAGATCCTACTCACACAGTACAATTGCCATGGAGATAAAGTCTTTCCCATAGTCTTTCATTATATGAATAGGCTCCATGGTATAGCTATCTGGGGTATTACATTCCCATAAAGTCTGGTCCATAGTCCAAAGGCAAGAGGCGGGCAACCAGGCTCCTCCAATACAATGTGGCGAGATTGGTTCCGTCACAGTGAGAAATACATGGTACAGGTGTTTAATGTACCGGGTGTTATGTTTAGGCAAATTATTTATTTGTATATGTGACGTATGGCAGTGTTTTTTTTTTAAATGATGTAGTGTTATAAGTTAAATATATGTATATAAATATAGGGAATTCAAAGAGATAGTTGCACTCACTATTTTTTTTTTGTTTTTTTTGTATATAAATATATGTATAGAACCGTATGTTAAATAATAGCCGTGGACGTTTTTAGTTTACTAAAAATATAGCTGGTTAACATTGAAAGAAAATCAAAAGGCTGGTATTTAAACAAGTTAAA
Organism: Pelobates fuscus; assembly: GCF_036172605.1. Taxonomy (NCBI): domain Eukaryota; kingdom Metazoa; phylum Chordata; class Amphibia; order Anura; family Pelobatidae; genus Pelobates; species Pelobates fuscus. The sequence continues at coordinate 210,269,295 of NC_086323.1, read as the reverse complement.
TATAACACCAAACGTATGAGTAGGCATCAAATAGTAGCCGAACAGGGAATATACATAAAAGCAGGTAGAATTTGTGTAAAATAGGCCTAAGTGCATACTGTAGCCTATTTCAATAAGATATAACCGAATATGTGTTAGAACATAGTGTTTGAACTTAAAACATACGAAATATAGTGGTCCTGGGTGACCGAACAGAATAAGAGAATAGCGGAAATAATATTATGTATATACTTCTAAGCTAATTCGGTAAATAACGTACGAATATGTAAACGAGGTGAAACAGTGCCGGGCGTTCGTTTGTTTACGTGCTGTGGCGAAACCAGCTTCGCCACTGTGAACTGGAGAGGCCTGGTTGCTAGCCTCCTGCCCTGCGACTACGGCCCCTGGACATATTGCTCTATAAAAACTATATTTGGGCATATTGTACTGTATATTACTGCTACTGGGCCTTTAAGGGCCATCCGTGAACTTATTGGGACTTTTGTGATACTGTACCTTTAAGACTGTAGAACATGGTACTTTAACCCTGCCTTTAATATCCTGTATGTAGTTATATGTTGAGTTAACCTGGGATATAGATATGCAGTATTCATCTGATTGTTCGGTAGAATCACTCCATTCAGTATATTGAGTGAAACTACCGAACAACCAGACCACCCAGGAATAAGTGTGCCTCCAATTACCGGTTGCAACAATGTTGCAAACAGGTAATTGGCAATCCATTTAATGTATGCTTTGTCCTCTGGGTGGCCGCCATTCGGGAAACGAACACGTGGCGGCGGCCATCTTAAACTACCGAACAGCGGTGTTTTGCCGTCGAGTGTCTGGAACTAAAATCGGACACTTGACTAGGCAAACACCGCTGAGACCTCCATACTTCCAGAAATTCGTATGGAAACTACCGAATGACCCGCCGTTCGGTAGAAAGAACCCCACAAACAAGGGAATTCATTCAAACCCTCTCCAGGCTCTATAACACAGGCAATTCGCCTGTTTTCATTCCCTTGTTTGTGACCGACCGCAGGGCCAAAATGCATGGAACTGTTTTCGGATACTTTACCCATGCGGTCGGTCAAATCTTTGGAACCTCATATCTCCCGAACCATTCATCCGAATGACCTGATTCTTGAATATGTTGTCCCCCTGAATAAGGGCTATCAGGGGATACCTGTTTTGGAGGTGTAGCATATGTATTTGGTGTACATCCAGGAATTGGGGAAAAGGGTGTACGGTATAATTATGTTAAGTGCTAATCTAAGGGGAGGAAATGTGTGGGAGGTACATTCATGTGATTGGTTAATTTCATCCTCCCCCTGGGAGTGTCCTGTATGTACCTGTTTGTAATAAAAGCCAGGCTGGGTGTCCCAGTCCAGAGTTCCTGCTTAACCCTCAAAGCGATGTGTCGTCTCGTTCTTTGGGGGAATTGGATTGTATGCTGTTCCAGTTGACTGCTAGGAGTACAAGCCTATTCGTATGGTTCCTATTCAATGGTCTACAGCATTCATATGCTTGGGAGAATTTAAAAGGTTTCTCGGATTCAGTGTTCGTGTGTCTCCAGTCGAGAGAATGGTGTTTGCAATAGCTGCCTGTGCATCTGTAAAGGGGATTATCGCCTAAACTGGGTTTTATCCTCTTGTAAGTGAAATGGTCCGTTACACGTGCGAATGCTGAATTCGTTTAAACGAGCATGTAATAGTATGAGTAAGTTTAGAGGGAGCCTACCCCCACGTTTTTAGGCCCGAACGGCGGGAAATAGCGGGACGCTATTTCATTCGCCTAACTCACGTGTACGTGCCGGTCTTGTGACCGGAAGCCGGGTACCTCGACCGGAAAACGGATTGGAGGCCTTGAACGGACGGGGGACTGTTACTGGACGTCTGTATGCTGGCAACAGGAGAACTTCTGGCGGGAAGCTGGACCGGAAGTGCTGGTTGCTATGGGGACAAGACAATCAGCTGAACGGCAGAGGTGAGTAGGGGCTGGGAGTTTAAGTAGGGGACTTACTCCTCCCACAAATTCAGGCCTCCACAAGTTCAGGCCTTTTAACATATAATATATATACATATATTATATATATAAAAATATTTATTTTATTTTATAACATGTTTAATTTTTTTTTTTTACACCTCCTACCAGCAGGGGGACTGTCTAATATTTTAGACATATCTTTGAGAGCGATCACATGGCCCCCGGGGGCCTGATTTGCCGTGGGGGGGGCTGCCTGGGCTGCGAGGCAGTCCTCCCGAAGCGGAGCGCCGGGAAGGTAAGTATCCCGGGCGCTCCAGGGCTTAAAGCCGTAACGGCGTTCTATGCCGTCGCAACGGCTTTAAAGCCCACTAAATGCGTGACGGCATAGACCGTCGTAACGGCGGGAAGGGGTTAAGGGGTTAAAGTAAGGCAATCTTATGTATACTCCCCTCTGAGATTTACACTGTGAGCTGACAGAAGAGCTGAACGGACCGGCGGAGGAGGAGAGAGCTGACAGGAGCTGCAGGAAAGGTAAGTAACATCTCTCTGCAGCCCCCACAGCCCCCATTGTCTGTATTATGGCAATGCAAATTGCCATAATACAGACTCTGACTCGAGTATAAGCCGACTTGGGGTTTTTCAGCACAAAAAATGTGCTGAAAAACTCGGCTTATACTCGAGTATATACGGTAATCAAGACTTTTTTGACCTAGGCGACTTCTCTTCTCAGTGACAATACCTCCTGCTGCACTGAAGGTCCTTTCTGACAGGACACTTGAAGCGGGGCAGGCCAGAAGTTCTATCGCAAATTGGGATAGCTCAGGCCACAGGTCAAGCCTGCACACGCAGTAGTCAAGTGGTTCATCGCTCCTCAGAGTGTCGATATCTGCAGTTAAGGCGAGGTAGTCTGCTACCTGTCGGTCGAGTCGCTCTCTGAGGGTGGATCCCGAAGGGCTGTGGCGATGCATAGGACTTAAAAAGGTCCGCATGTCCTCCATCAACAACACGTCTTTAAAGCGTCCTGTCCTTGCCGGCGTGGTCGTGGGAGGAGGAGGAGGATGACTTCCACCTCTCCCCCTGTTAGATTCCCGTTGTGCTGTAACATCACCCTTATACGCTGTGTAAAGCATACTTTTTAATTTATTTTGCAAATGCTGCATCCTTTCCGACTTGTTGTAATTGGGTAACATTTCCGCCACTTTCTGCTTATACCGGGGGTCTAGTAGCGTGAACACCAAGTACAGGTCGTTCTCCTTCAGCCTTTTTATACGAGGGTCCCTCAACAGGCAGGACAGCATGAAAGACCCCATTTGCACAAGGTTGGATGCCGAGCTACTCATTTCCCGTTCCTCCTCCTCACTGATGTCATTGAAGGTATGTTCTTCCCCCCAGCCACGTACAACACCACGGGTACCAGATAGGTGACAACGAGCACCCTGGGATGCCTGTTGTGTTTGGTCTTGCTCCTCCTCCTCCTCCTCAAAGCTACAATCCTCCTCTGACTCCTCTTCCTCACAATCCTCTTCCAGCGTTGCCGCAGGTCCAGCAAGCGATGCTGATAAGGCTGTTTCTGGTGGTGATGGTGACCACAACTCTCTTCCTCTTCCTCTTCACGCTCATCTACAGCCTGATCCAGCACTCTTCGCAGGGCACGCTCCATGAAGAAAACAAATGGTATGATGTCGCTGATGGTGCCTTCGGTGCGACTGACTAGGTTTGTCACCTCCTCAAAAGGACGCATGAGCCTACAGGCATTGCGCATGAGCGTCCAGTAACGTGGCAAAAAAATTCCCAGCTCCCCAGAGGCTGTCCTAGCACCCCGGTCATACAAATATTCATTAACAGCTTTTTCTTGTTGGAGCAGGCGGTCGAACATTAGGAGTGTTGAATTCCAACGTGTAGGGCTGTCGCAAATCAAGCGCCTCACTGGCATGTTGTTTCGCCGCTGGATATCGGCAAAGTGAGCCATGGCCGTGTAGGAACGCCGGAAATGGCCACACACCTTCCTGGCCTGCTTCAGGACGTCCTGTAAGCCTGTGTACTTATGCACAAAGCGTTGTACGATCAGATTACACACATGTGCCATGCACGGCACATGTGTCAACTTGCCCAACTTCAATGCCGCTATCAAATTTTTTCCGTTGTCACACACCACTTTGCCGATATCCAGTTGCTGCGGAGTCAGCCACTTTTCCACCTGTGCGTTCAGGGTGGACAGGAGTGCTTGTCCGGTGTGACTCTCTGCTTTCAAGCAAGTCAAACCCAAGACGGCGTGACACTGCCGTATCCGGGATGTGGAATAGTACCTGGGGAGCTGGGGGGGGTGCCGTTGATGTGGAGCAAGAAGCAGCGGCACAAGAGGACTCAGCCGAGGAGGTTATGGAAGAGGATGGAGTAGGAGGAGTAGAGGAGGTGGCAGCAGGACTGCCTGCAATTCGTGGCGGTGTCACCAACTCCTCTGCAATGCCACGCATTCCTTGCTTGTCAGCCGTCAGCAGGTTTACCCAATGCGCAGTGTAGGTGATATACCTGCCCTGACCATGCTTTGCAGTGGTCAGATGGACCCTTGCCCCAACACTGTGTGCCAGACATGCCATGACTTCCTTTTGCACAATCGAGTACAAGTTGGGGATTGCCTTTTGTGAAAAGAAATTCCGGCCGGGTACCTTCCACTGCGGTGTCCCAATAGCTACAAATTTTTTGAACACCTCAGACTCAACCAGATTGTATGGTAAAAGCTGGCGGGCTAATAGTTCGGACAAGCCAGCTGTCAGACGCTGGGCAAGGGGGTGACTTGGTGACATTGGCTTCTTACGCTCAAACATGTCCTTGACAGACACATGACTGTGGGCAGATGAGCGGGAACTGCTCAAGGCGGGAGACGGAGTGGCGGATGGTTGAGAGGGGGCAAGAAGGACAGCAGTGGTTGACGTGGCTGAAGATGCTGGACCAGGAGGAGGATGGCGGCTTAGAGTAGGCGTGCTGCTTGTACTCATGTGTTGATCCCATAGGCGTTTGTGATGTGAGATCATGTGCCTACGCAAAGCAGTTGTACCTAGGTGGGTGTTGGACCTCCCACTACTCAGTTTCCTTTGGCAAAGGTTGCAAATGGCATCGCTGTTGTCAGAGGCAGACACACAAAAAAAATGCCACACTGCTGAGCTCTGCAATGACGGCATTCTGGTTGTGGACACAGCATGCGTTGATTGGCGTGCTGTCGGGCTGACCCCGGGTGCCGATGCATGCTGTCTGACTGTGCCACTAGCTCCTTGCGACGACCCCCCCCTGCTTCCAACTGGTCTCCTCCTCCTCCTCTCTGTCTCCCTATCTGAACTTTCGCCCTGTTCTTCTTCTCTTCTAGCGGGTACCCACGTGACATCCATGGACGCATCGTCATCATCAACCGCTTCGCTTGTATCTGACAATTCAGAAAAGGAAGCAGCAGCGGGTACAACATCATCATCATCACACCGTACCTCCATGTGTTTAATGCTGCCTGCCTGAGACATATCCCTGTTATCTACATCCTCTAGCAATAATGGTTGCGCATCACTCATTTCTTCAAACGGGTGTGTGAATAACTCCTCTGACATACCAAGTAAAGCGGCTGTGGTGCTAGTTTTGGTGGTGGCGGCAGGCGGGTGAGTGCTATCTTGAGAGGTGCCTGAAGCTAAGCTGGAGGAGGATGGTGCGTCAAGGTTCCGAGCGGACACTGACTGGCTGCTATTAGCTTACACTGGAAACCTTTTTTCTTTGTAAAAGCACGCTAAAGAGACACCAGATATGATTGGCAACTGTCAAAGCACGCTGGCAGTGTTGTGCAGGGCACACGCTGAAGGAAGGCCTGACAGAGCCGCTTGAAGGACACTGACTGGCTGCTATTAGCTTACACTGGAAACCTTTTTTCTTTGTAAAAGCACGCTAAAGAGACAGCAGATATGATTGGCAACTGTCAAAGCACGCTGGCAGGGTTGTGCAGGGCACACGCTGAAGGAAGGCCTGACAGAGCCGCTTGAAGGACACTGACTGGCTGCTATTAGCTTACACTGGAAACCTTTTTTCTTTGTAAAAGCACGCTAAAGAGACACCAGATATGATTGGCAACTGTCAAAGCACGCTGGCAGGGTTGTGCAGGGCACACGCTGAAGGAAGGCCTGACAGAGCCGCTTGAAGGACACTGACTGGCTGCTATTAGCTTACACTGGAAACCTTTTTTCTTTGTAAAAGCACGCTATAGAGACACCAGATATGATTGGCAACTGTCAACGCACGCTGGCAGGGTTGTGCAGGGCACACGCTGATGGAAGGCCTGTCAGAGCCGCTTGAAGGACACTGACTGGCTGCTATTAGCTTACACTGGAAACCTTTTTTCTTTCTAAAAGCACGCTAAAGAGACACCAGATATGATTGGCAACTGTCAAAGCACGCTGGCAGTGTTGTGCAGGGCACACGCTGAAGGAAGGCCTGACAGAGCCGCTTGAAGGACACTGACTGGCTGCTATTAGCTTACACTGGAAACCTTTTTTCTTTGTAAAAGCACACTATAGAGACACCAGATATGATTGGCAACTGTCAAAGTACGCTGGCAGGGTTGTGCAGGGCACACGCTGAAGTAGGCCTGACACCCAGATGCTTGCAGACAACTAACTGCTCTTCTATTACAGTGAAAAAAAATTATTTATTTTAAATCTAAAGCTTAACCGATTGTTAAAACAGATATGAGTGGTGGCACTGACTGTGCAAATGGGCAAGGCATCCAACCTCACACAGAAGCTGGCAGGCAGGCAACTGCTCTTCTATTACAGTGAAAAAAAAATATTTATTTTAAATGTAAAGCTTAACCGATTGTTAAAACAGATATGAGTGGTGGCACTTAGCAAGTGGGCACAGTATCCAATGTGAACCTCACACAGAAGCTGGCAGGCAACTGCTCTTCTATTACAGTGAAAAAAAATATTTATTTTAAATCTAAAGCTTAACCAATTGTTAAAACAGATATGAGTGGTGGCACTGGGCAAGTGGGCACAGTATATGTAATCTGGGGATAGGTGAAATGTCTGTGTGTTATGTGTAAATGTGACTTTATGTATTTTAAAGTGTTTTATGTCGTTTTGCAACCATGTGGTTAATGGAGTCTGCCTCTAGTCCTGGATAATTGGATTACTTCTCCAATTAACTCCAGGGCAGAAGGGAGGAAACCAGGGTGCATTGTGGGGATGTTTTTTCTGCCAGCCAGGAGGGACAAAAGATACTTTTAGTAACTTTTGAACCCCTGGTCGGATTCATGCCATTTTTTAATATGTTGTTCCCCTGAATGGAATGATTGTGGATATGTATTTTTATGTGAATGTGATGTATGGTTTTAAAGTTATGAAAGTTGTGTAAAAGTATATTTTACACTGTATGCATAATGGGATTATGTGTCACACTAAGGGGAGGGGATGTGTGGGAGGTAACATCTATGTCATTGGTTCTTTTATGCCTCCCCCTGGGTGTGGCCTGTATGTGTGAGTTGGAAATAAAAGCCAGGCTGGATGAGCCAGTCCTGAGTTCCTGTTTTACCCTCAAAGTGAAGTGTCGTCTCATTATTGGGGGAAGGATTTATGGTATGCTGTTCCAGTTGACTGCTAGGAGTGTAAGCCTATTCGTATGGTTCCTATTCAACGGTCTACAGCATTCATATGCTTGGGAGAATTTAAAAGGTTTCTCGGATCCAGTGTTCGTGTGTCTCCAGTCGGGAGAGTGGTGTTTGCAGTAGCTGCCTGTGCATCTGGAAAGGTGGATATCGCCTAAACTGGGTTTTATCCTCTTGTAAGTGAAACGGTCCGTTACAAATATAATGAATGAAATGCTTAGAAATAAGACGGATGTTGGAACGGATCACCTGGCACCCCGACTTGGTACCTCCGTTGAAGGATGCTCCTAGCGCTTCCTGAGGGCTCCAAGCACTCCAGCAGACACCTCCAGGCACTGGACGTCACTCAGTTCTGGGAACTCTGGAACCGAATGGGGAATTAGCTCTAGTCCTTACAAGGACTTTCCCTATTGAACCTCCTGCAAGCTGGAACAGCAGACACAGGAGCAAATCTTCTTTCCCTCCAATAACAGGACGACACACAGTTTGGAGTGTAAGCAGGAGCAGACAGAGCTGGGGCTTTATTGCTTCATATACACACGTTTACACAATGTTACCACCTACATGGTTTTGTAGCACAGACGATCAAATGCATTATAATATAGATAAACACTCCCAGTCAGGACAAACAAACCCTCCCCTCTGCCTGTGATATAATTACTGTACACAATGGGTTAATGTAATTATCACAGGCAGGAAAATACAGTTTTTATACCAATCCTATAACTTTAAAAGTATATATGCAATATTGATAAATATTTACATAGTTACATATTATTAATCAGCATGCTTTAATTACAGACATATACAAAAATCAGACAGTTCCCTCCAGTGGTTATATAATAAAATGGTATTATAAAAAAAAAATAAAAAAAAAATCTACATTTAAGCTAGGCTAGGGTCTGTAAATTAAGTGGGTATTTAAATGTAGATTTACCCAGACACACACAGCACCCAGACACACAAAGCACCCAGACACACACAGCACCCAGACACACACAGCACCCAGACACACACAGCACTCCCAGACACACACAGCACCCTCAGACAGACAGCACCCAGACACACACACAGCATCCAGACACACACACAGCACCCAGACACACACACAGCACCCCCAGACACACACACAGCACCCCCAGACACACACACAGCACCCTCAGACACACACACAGCACCCTCAGACACACACACAGCACCCCCAGACAGACAGCACCATCGCTCACACACACACACACACACACACACACATATATATTTTCTTTGTCTGTTAACTCACTGAGGGTTATTTTTTATATATATATATATATATATATATATATATATATATATAAAATAACCCTCAGTGAGATAACAGACAAAGAAAATTAGAAACCTAGAATGTGACGGCAGATAAAAACACCCTCACACACACACAGCACCCCTCTTACATACACACTGCGCCCCTCACACATACAATACGTCCAAATATATATATATATATTTATATATATACACACACTACAGCACCCCACACACTGCACCACTACACACATTACGCTCCAGATACACGCTAGATCCCTTACCCTATATGCACTCTTAATCCTCTATACACACACACACACACACACACACACTCTCGGTCCTTGACACACTAGATCTCCTACACACACACACACACACTGCACCACCTACACACACACTACATTTCTTGTCAGCAAACACATACAACATTCTCTAAACACACCCTCTCTACAACCCCTACACACACTACGTCACCTATACACACACACTACAGCCCGTATGCACACACTCGCTACATCCCCTATAACACTATGCCCCCTATACACACACTCTCTACAGCCCCTAGCCACACATATTACACCACAAACACAAATTAAATTGACCTATTTACACAATACCACACCACACTCTACACACACGCAATCCCACAAGCAGGCTCCAAACGCATGCACCATACACTTTCCTGGCCCTTTTGTCCTCTGGTATCCCACTTGTGGAGACACCAGAGACAATTTAAAAGCAAACACAGCGCAAGCATGTTATTAAATTTGCTTGCGCTGCGCAGAGCAAATACAGGGCCTTTTTCTAATGCCAGAGCTCTTCAGCGGGGCTCTGCGCATTGAACCAACTTGCTCACTTTGAGAGGGGGCGTGCTTGTCATTAGTGATGACAAAACACACCCTCTCTGGCCCCGCCCCCTTCTTAGGGGGCCGCTCTGATTGAAAAATGCCCGGGCCTAATTTTTTTCCCAGTCCGGCCCTGGTTTGAATGAATTCCCTTGTTTGTGGGGTTCTTTCTACCGAACGGCGGGCCATTCGGTAGTTTCTATACGAATTTCTGGAAGTATGGAGGTCTCAGCGGTGTTTGCCTAGTCGAGTGTCCGATTTTAGTTCCAGACACTCGACGGCAAAACACCACTGTTCGGTAGTTTAAGATGGCCGCCGCCACGTGTTCGTTTCCCGAATGGCGGCCACCCAGAGGACAAAGACTGCACTACACTGATTGCCAATTACCCGTTTGCAACATTGTTGCAAACGGTAATTGGAGGCACACTTAGTCCTGGGGGGTCTGGTTGTTCGGTAGTTTCACTCAATACAATGAATGGAGTGATTCTACCGAACAATCAGATGAATGCTGCATATATATAACCCAGGTTAACTGCACACATAAATACATACATGACATTAAAGGGTTAAAGGCAGGATTACTGTAATACGCTCCACAGTCTTAAAGGTACAGTATCCCAAAAAGTCCCAATAGGTCCACGGATGGCCCTTAAAGGCTCAGTAGCAGTAATATAAATTATTACATGCCCAAATATAGTTTTTCTAGTGTAATATGTCCAGGGGCCATAGTCGCAGGGCAGGAGGCTAGCAACCAGGCTTCTCCAGTTCACAGTGGCGAAGTTGGTTTCGCCACAGTGCATATTGCTGTTGCTACCAACAGAGGGCATTAGGCAAGCTCCATAGCCAAATCCACCTAGTTGGTAGCAAACCTCAGCAGTACAGGAGAGCAGGCAATACATTTCACAGTACACACACACTATAAACAATTACATTACACACACCCTGCACCTATAATGGGTACAGGGTGACTAAAACATAAGAGAAATAAAGCAACCTACATAAATAGTCTGTCAGAAGGTAGAATAGGGGCTTTAAAGCCAAATACATCAGAGTCATAGTCACAGGGGAGGAGGCTGGCAAGCAGGCCTCTCCAGGACCAAGTGGCGAAGGGCACTTTGTCACAGGGGGGAAGGACAACACCTTCGGCCCCCTGTAACTCACACTGCCGCTGGGGAGAAAGGACGACACCTTCAGCTCCCTGGAACTCGCACTGCCAATGGGGCCAAGAGGCTCTGTAACCTCCAGTCGAACTCACCCTTCACTTCGAGCGCTGTCCAGGGACTTGCTGACTCCATATCGCTCCGTAAAAATTCCGTTGTCTCCAGGATGCTGCTCCTCAGGCCAGAAAGCCATCCCACCGCTGCCACCAATGTAACGGATCGACGGGCACCCCGACTGGGTACCTCCATTGAAGGATGCTCCTAGCGCTTCCTGAGGACTCCAAGCACTGCAGCAGACACCACAACCACCGAACCGGACAAGCATACGAATGCTCTCAAGCATATGAAGGCTGTAAACAGCTGAACAGGAAAAGCATTCAATCAGCTTACATTCCTGGCAATCAGCCAGGAAGTCATTGCTAAACAGACCAGACTCCATTTTGTATCTTCAAGCTAACAAAAGAGACACAGAATTTCTTTCCTTTCTCTAAAACTGACCGCTTAGCCAGAGCTGAATGGAATGTGTATATAAACAAACCAAATAGATAAGACATTGAGAATGGGGGTGGACAGACTGTCTAATTGTGAATGGAATAAGAGTAAATTCTAAACCCAGACCTGGGTGACAGAAGATTAAATAATTAAATTTTACTTTCGATATTGTACAACGTCCCATTATAGTTTAAGGTGAAACTTAGTTCACAAACTATCAATTTTAGGAATTATAGCAGAATTTGCAGACGCATAGTCTGGACAAAACTGAGAAAGACCCTGTGATCTGACAGAAAATATAAAGTTATAGCCACCATAAAGATAACGTAAATGACGTCAAAAATAGCCACCAGGAAAAGTTAACTCTTTCCTGGATAGGTATGTGTAGTGGAACAATGCTGCCATCTAGAGTCCAAATACGAGAATGGTTACCTAGAAGGCAACCACACCCCACATTTGTGATTGGCTATCACTTAGAGGAATTTCCCCTTTAAAAAGTTAAGACAAGGGAAGAGTCGAAAAAAAATTAAAAGATTGAAGAGAGAGACATTACAACACTCTCGGGAGATTCAGGGAGATTCAAGATTGAGGAGAGAGATCCAGGCAGAATCGGACACTCAGAAAATCAAGACACTCCATGCAGAGAACGAGACCCATGACACTTAGCTACCTGAGAACATCTGATGAGAAAATATCTACTTAACTGGTAAATATACAGGCATTTAATTAATTAATTTAAATTAATTAAATTAATAGCATGATATATGACTGGATAAATCATGATTAGATTTCATATTTAGAAATCTTAATTATTAAAGAATATATATATGGTTATGGCATCCCATCTGCAGCTGGGATCAATATAATCATTAATGTATTTGTGTGATTAATATCACGTTAGCATATCATGACCATTTATCCAGCTGTATTGATTGGCTCTAAAATAAGATAAAATATCTATTTAGACAAATTAATTAAAATATCAGCTGATAGAACATAGTAGATTTTCTCATTGGATGCAAGGAAATGTTTAAAGATTATGACTGGTTAAATGTTATTTTAATTAAAATCCCTAGAAGAGGTCTAGCCAGCATTGAAAGGGTTACTTCTGCCAGCTAAAGTTTTTTTTCTACAACTTCATGCTGCAGCTCTAAGGAATGCTCTGTCTCCCTGTGAAACCTTCTTTGTCTCTGTAAAGAAAGTCGTAAATTGTCTTGACAGCTTGTAGATTAAATGCTGTATTAACCAGGAAGTAAACTGCCACTTTGTATTGCATATTGTTTTTATACTGCATATTAATTATTATTGCCATATTGTATTGCATATTCATGTTATACTCGAATTCCATTGATTATTATCATGCATGTTACTCATCATTATTATTTAAATTGTTAAGAAATAAAAATGATCTATTTTTATAACAATTTGTGATTTTAATTACCGGTATATGGTTTACATTTTCACTTATAACGATAACGATTAGGGATCTGAGAATTGAAACTCGTGGGCAATTCTCTCTGTTTACAATTATTATCCCATAAATATCCCCACACAATACACACAGGCACTCCCACACAAAATCCTCCCCTCTGCCTGTGATATGATTACTGAACACAATGGGTAATATAATTATCACAGACAGAGAAATACAGTTTTATAAAAGATATCACAGGGATCCCAAAACATGCAATAACCCCATAAAATCATATCCTCAGAACCGGGGATCTGGGTGAACCACATATCCAAAATTCACCCAGATCCGTTCAGTAGTTTGGAAGATAGAGTTTAATGCAAATTCCGCAGAACATATACAGGCTATAGGAAAAATAATTACTGTATAATGTGTCCTCTGTTGTATAGTTTAAAACTACTGCACGATGTCTTTGTGCACCAAATACCAGCGAGATGGCACTGTGTAGAAAAGTCAGGAATGCACGAACGGGTCTTGTTCATGAAAATAACACATGGCATTCAAATTGTCGAATGCACTTTGACTTTAGACGAAGCATCGAAGTGGAGGAGAAGGTAAGGGTCAGCGGTGTTCGTGCAATTGTGTAGCCGATTTTAGTTCCATGGATTTGCTGGCACACCCCGCTGACTGTGTTCGACTGAATTAAAATGATGTTCGTTTGTCGAATGGCGGCCACTTCGACTACTTCGGCACTTCGGCGGCATCTGAAGTGCCATATAAAAAGTACCAAACCTTCCCCATAGTATTTAAAGGGCCAGAAATAGTGAAATAAAATCTGATATGGCCAAATAATGTTTTTAAAGGGCAAAATCTCCCAGGGACCATAGTCATGAGGAAGGAGGCTGGCAATCAGGCTCCTCCAACAGCCAGGGGCAAAGGGCAGTTTGTCCCCTAAAAATCCAGTGACAAAAGGCATTTCGTCATAAGAAAGATTTGGATTTTACTTTGAAATTGGAAGTTGATAACGAAATGGCGCAGAAGTTAAGTTGTGAAAATTGGCTGGCAATAGAGACGAAATTGGGAAATGTGCAAGGAAGGGGTCAGATAGATACTCTCAAAGTAGCTGTAATGGATTGACGGGCACCCCGACTGGGGAATCAATCTGTACAATACACACAGACACTCCCACACAAAATCCTCCCCTCTGCCTGTGATATGATTACCGAACACAATGGGTAATATAATTATCACAGGCAGAGAAATACAGTTTTTTAAAAGATATCACAGGGACCTTAAAACATGCAATAACCCCATGAAAAGTATATCCTCAGTACCCGGCGATCTGGGTGAACCACATATCCAAAATTCACCCAGATCCGTTCAGTAGTTTGGAAGATACAGTTTAATGCAGATTCTGCAGAACATATACAGGCTATATGAAAAATAATTAATGTATAATGTGTCCCCATTGTATAGTTTAAAACTACTGCACGATGTCTTTGTGCACCAAATACCGGCGAGATGGCACCGTGTAGAAAAGTCACAACAGTGTCTGTGAGTTAAAATGGCTGCCATCCATTGTTCTCACCATGTGCTTCATCCATTGTTCTCACCATGTGCCTCTGATACATGACATGGTGGCCACCCAGTAACTCCACAGTATGTCCCCAGATGGTTCTTAAAGGGCCAGCAGCAGTATAATAAAATACAATATGCCCAAATACTGTATTTAAAGGACCAAATCTCCCAGGGCCATAGTCAACAGGCAGGAGGCGAGCAAACAGGCTTCTCCAATGCCCAGTGGCGAGGTTGGTTTCGCCACACCCCCATTCTAGTTTTTAGTGTACTTACACTTTCATGTTTGGGTTTTCTAGAATTTATGTACTTAAAGAATGCTTTGGGGTTGGTATTGCGCTCTTTGGCTATCATTTTTTATTTTGAAGTTTAGCGAATCTAATCACCTATTTGCACGCATTATTGGATTCCTTATACATGCAATAAGATGTGCATTGAGTCAAACCAGCAATCTTGTTAACACTCATTTCCTCAGATACAGAACTGTAAAACAATTACCTTGTTAGTTTAAACCCCTTGTTAGTTTCAACTCCTGGTTTTCTAACTCCTACTTAACAGAGTCTGCGTTCAAGCAATGTGAGCAATCTCAGTGAGTTAGGGATGTGCCTTTATGGGAATACAAATCCCACACAGGTGGCAATTAATGAACACTCCCCCAATTAATCAAGCAGCAGCACAAAGGAGGGGAAAAAACAGAACACACACACAAAAAAAGATCAAGACAGATCACAACCCCCTGATCTGGCTTAACAGAGTGGCAGGAGACAACCCCAGACTGTTGCGATGGAGCCTGGCACTGCAACCCTATAACTTCACCGTGCAGTACAGACCAGGAAAGCAGAATGCCAATGCAGATGGGTTCTCTCTCCAAACTGAACTGGACGCTCTGCCACCTACTTCCCGGACATCCCCAAGCCAACCCGTCGGGGTCTAGGAGGGTATGCCGTCCCATGGAACTAAGGGGGAGCTATGTGACAAAACCCCTGTTTTATGTATACCAATGCCCCTTTTTCATATGCTGTTCGAACATTTGGATCTATTCCCCTGTATACCGGCCAATTCACAGAACAACGACTGTGACGAAGTGCGCTTCGCCACTTGTGCTTGGAGAGGACTAATGGCTAGACTTTTGCCTTGTGACTATGGCCCCTGGGATATATTGCCTTTTAAATCCTCCATTTGTGCAGATTGGATTCTAAAAGACTGTTTCTGGCCCTTTAAATCCTATAGGGAAGGAATTGCACTTTGGAACTGGCACTTTGGATAAAGCCGACGAAATAGTCGAAGTGGCCGCCATTCGACAAATGAACATGTGGCGGCAGCCATTTTAATTCAGTCGTACGCATTCAGCTGTGTTTTGCCGTCGAGTTCATGGAACTCAAATAGGATACGCGATGGCACGAACACCGCTGAATTTTACCTTCTCCAGATTTCAACTAATTCAACTGAACTTTGACATTGACTGTTTGAACGAACAGTTGCCATTCGTCTATTTGAACTGAACTTAACATGGGGAATAGACCGGTTGCACAGCCAAATTCTCTGAAACTGTTTTGGGCATGAAAATGTGCGTGCGGTCGGTCAAAAAGGGGCTGTGACGAACCCTGCTGCATAAACCTGTATTGCTGGTTCGTCTGTTTGCATTAGATTCATGGATTTCCTGTCCGTATGCTTTTGTTCGTACGTTTCCCTAAAGTACCGATTGAAACTACCGAACATCGGCCACCCAGGAGAGGAGTGTGCGGCTCATTAACACCTTGACCACAAATTAGAACGTTGTGGTTAACCGCAAACACCTCTCCAGTCCATTCGTACGGGTGGTCGTCGTTCGTATGCCGAACACGAGGCGGCGGCCATTTTGGACACGAGGCGAATCAGCGGTGTTCGGTGCAAAACCTATGGATCTAAAAACGGACTCTTTATCTACCAAACACCGCTGGAGACGGCCGTCCCCCTTCTATTCTCTTGGAGGCATACGAACACTGGTCCGTTCGGGAGTTTCTTTCATTCGTATGAACTTACCCAGATAGCCGTCCCATGGAGTCATTCGTATACCGAAGGACTTATGAGAGACTTTGACTCCATGGCGATTGGACTGTGTACATCGGACCTGAGCGCTATTCGGTAGGAATATGCCCTCAGATCCAGGCTATCTGGGGATACGTTGCACGAACACTATATATTCGGTACTTCTGATATTATGTATTTTATTGCATTTTTTTGTATTTGATTTTAAAATGGCGATGGTCCCTATCCTCGGAGTTAATTAGGTTTCTCCCTAATTATCTCCGGGATAGGAAAAGATGTATTATGGGTAAAATGGGAAGGGCTTGTGTTATAGCCACTGTGATTGGCTACTGTCTAAAATGTTTTACAGTCTTCCACCAGGTCCCCTAGGAGAGTGTCTACCTGGTGGAGACCTGCATAAATACTGGGCAGGTAGCCCCCATTAAACACATCACTGCTTGACCTTCAAAACGGAGCTTTGTCTCGTTTGTGGAGGGATTGACTATTGGGACAGCGTTTTCGTTTATTTCTAGCTGTGGAAGGATTTCGGATGGATTGCTGATCGGGAGTTACCGTATTCGTATGCTCCGTTCGGGAGTTTTATGATCGGTTGGACTGAAATTGCATTTCTGGAGAAAGGGGATTATCGACTAAACGGCGGCTTCATTCCCCAGGCGGTGAGTGTCGTAACAATTGGTGGCAAGCGACGGGATGAATCCCACCGCCCTGAAGGCCAGCTACACACCCCGGATTGGAAATGCAATATGAGGAATTAAGGCGTGCTACCCTTAAAGACATTTTGGAGCGCAGAGGACGATCAGCGAGCAATCTCAAGAAAAGAGAGATTATTGCTATATTGGTAGAGATGGATACAGCACAGGGAATGGAGAGAGCTAATGTGCCTGGCCTGCTGGATTTAACACCCGAGGAGATATCGTTTAACCGGGCAGTTCAGATAAGGCTGGCACACTTTGGCCCCAACCCTGCAGCGGATATTGTGGTGCAAGTGCAAGCCGCAGTGACAGCACAACAGGCGCTCCAGAGGAGAGGAGCTGCAGCAGCAGAGGTACCCCATAATAATAATGGAAAGAAAAAGGTACCGTTTGCTGCTTTCAGAAACTTTGTTGAGACTGAGGGAGAGATAGACGGGTTCCTGGCGGACTTTGAACGACAGTGTGCTTTACACCAGGTGCCCGCAGAAGAATGGGTTCCTATCCTCTCTGGGAAATTATCCGGCCAGGCCAGTGAAGCTTTTCGGGCCATCCCAGAGGAGGAACTCACTAGCTACCGGGCAGTAAAAGATGCCCTTTTGGCCCGGTACGCTGTTACGCCTGAGGCGTACCGGAGGCAATTCCGGGACACTAATAAACAGGCTGGTGATTCCTATGTGGAATGGGCATGCCGGGTACACCGCACGGCAGCCCACTGGATGACAGGGTGCCAAGCGGCAACTGGGGAAGAGGTGCTGCAAGTATTCCTGCTAGAACACTGCTTTGACAGGTTACCTGCAGGAGTTCGTGAGTGGGTCAGGGATCGTAAACCCGCTACCTTCCATGAAGCTGCTCGTCTGGCTGACGAATACACTGATGCACGTAAGCTCGATCAGACAGCAGCCAAGGTCCCTGCCCGAGTGGAGTACAAACCAGCAGCACCTCCAACCACCAACATATATCACCCCCCAGCACAACGTACCCCCACTATGCCGCCAGCAACCAACTATGGGCAGTCAGCCCGATTCAACGCCCGGGGTTACTCAAACCAGATCCAGTGCTATGGATGCAAGCAAATGGGGCATAAAAGACCAGAATGCCCCTTAAACAATGCCAGCCAAGCACAGTCCTGGAGAAGACCAGCCGGCGGAGCCCAGCAGCCACCTCAGCCTTCTGCTCACTGCCTTGAGCAGGAGGAGTTTTGGGGTATACTACACGAAGCAGACCCAGTACAAGCAGCTCAGCAGGACAACCGCCAACAACACAGGCAGACCGTTAAGCTGAATGGGAAAGTGGTCACTGGTCTGAGAGACACCGGAGCTACTATGACCCTGCTCCAAAAGAACCTGGTTTCGGAACACCAACATACTGGGAATACTGTAGCAGTAAGGGTGGCAGGAGGCGCCGTGTTCCGCCTGCCTGTTGCCCGGGTTCATTTGGACTGGGGAGTGGGATCCGGACATGTGAATGTGGGGGTTATGAAGGACTTGCCTGCTGATGTTTTGCTGGGAAATGATTTGGCCCCTCTGATTTCTGCCTATGCTGCCATGGGACCTGCCGAAGCCAATCCAGTGACTACCCGTGCTCAGACCCGTGCTGCTGGAACCAGCCCACCTGCTGCTGAGACCCAGGTAAGAACCGTGTAACGGCTACCCAGATAGAGAGAGGGTTTCTGCCGTTGAGGACGTCCTTTTTCCCTGCAAGCTGCTGTGGAGAAGTAGGCTGATGTAATCCCATCCACGATATCCAGAGTAGGGGCAGGTTCAGCTGTAAACAGGAGCAGAATAATATTCCCAAATAATCCCCTTCCAAGAACGAGACGAGGCTACGTTATGAAGGGTCAAGATGAACTGAGGACTGGAACACCCAGCCTGCTTTTTATTAGAAATAGATACACACAGAACACTCCCAGGGGGAGGATGAAAACAACCAATAATACAGATGGTAACACCCCCACGTCTCCTCCCCTCAGATAACTACATAACCCAATTAAAATGTCCACATTTTTCCACCAGTTCTGGATGTACCCCAAAAACAGGGGGTACAGCTTTAAATCCGGTAGCGCTGGATAGCTCTCCTTCAGGGGGACAATATATCCAAAAATCACCCCATTCGGATGTACAGTTCGGGAGATACAACGTTCCAAAGTTCTCCGTTCGCACGGTAAAAAGGTATGATACTCTTGCCATCCATGCGAATCGCGGGGTTCGCTGGAATCCCCATAGATGATTGCATATAACTACCGAACGAGGGGACGTTCGGTAGTTTCCGTACGAACTTATGGAGGTCTGGAGGATTCAGCGGTGTTCGCCTGTTTGCGTATCCGTTTTCAGTTCCATGCGGTTACAGGCAAACACCGCTGTTCGCACACAAGATGGCCGCGAACACGTGCAAAGTCCCGAAATGGCGGCCACCTCTGTATTACACGTGAAATTCGCACGGAACCAGACGAACAGAGGAATGGAACGAATGGATGTGTAAGTTGTAATTCCCTGGTTTGTTTCACATCCACCAGAGGTTGGTAGGGATCTGTTACACTGCTCCCCTTTTGTGGAACACTCCGGCAGACCCGGATTGATCCTTTTCGGGTCAACTTGGGGCTGTCCGGTCCTTTGTTAGGGCAATAGTTCTGTTTGTCTGGACAGACCGTCCGCGTTCCCATTAAACTTGCCAGGGCGGTATTGGATGGAGAAATTGTATGGCTGTAGTGCGAGACTCCATCTCAGTAAGCGTCCATTATCTCCAGCTACTCTGTTCAGCCATACAAGGGGGTTATGATCAGTAATTAAGGTGAATTCTTGACCATACAGATATGGGGTTAATTTCTTTAAGGCCCAGACCAGGGCTAAGCACTCTTTTTCCACTGCCGCGTAACTCACTTCTCTAGGTAACAGTTTTCTGCTGAGATACGCGACAGGGTGTTCGCCCCCGTCTTCGCCGACCTGGCTTAGCACTGCCCCCAGTCCGTACATGGACGCATCTGTGTGGACGACAAATCTTTTGTTAGGGACGGGGGCAGATAAAACAGGTGCATTGATCAAGGCTTGTTTCAAGGTTTGGAATGCTGTTTCACAGGCGGGAGACCACAGGACTACTCTAGGTAAATTCTTCTTTGTTAAATCTGTCAAGGGTTTGGCGATGGCGCTGTAGTCAGGGACAAATCTCCTGTAGTACCCTGCTGTCCCTAAAAATGCTAACACTTGTGTCTTAGTGTGGGGTGTGGGCCAATCGGCTACGGCCTCTACTTTAGCGGGTTCCGGTCGTTGTTTCCCACACCCCACCCTGTGTCCCAAATACTGGACTTCAGCCATGCCAAAGTTACACTTCTCCGGCTTCAGAGTTAGGCCGGCGGCCCTAATCTGATCCAACACAGTCTCTATGTGTTGTAGGTGTTCCCCCCAAGTCTCGCTATAGATCGCAATGTCATCCAGGTATGCGCAAGCGAAGTCCTGGAAGCCATCAAGGAGGCGGTCCACTAAGCGCTGAAAAGTAGCTGGGGCGTTTTTCATCCCGAAAGGCATGACCTTAAACTGGTACAGGCCAAACGGGGTGACAAACGCCGACTTAGAGATAGCGTCCTTGGCCAGGGGAATCTGCCAGTACCCCTTGCACAAGTCAATGGTGGTCAGATAGCGTCCCCTGGCAATGCGATCCAATAGCTCGTCCACTCGGGGCATGGGGTATGCGTCTGTCACAGTTCGGTCGTTGAGGCGTCGGTAATCGACACAGAACCGGGTCGTCCCGTCCTTTTTGGGGACTAGGACGACGGGAGATGCCCAGGGACTGTCGGATGGCTCTATAACCCCTAGTTTTAACATCTCCTGAATCTCCTTCCTCATCTCTTCTTTTACAGCCTCGGGAATTCTATAGGGAGTTTGTCGTAGCGGGGCTTGTCCTGGGGTTTCTACGTAATGGGTCGCTACAGGTGTGTAACCTGGCTCCTGGGAAAAGGTTAATCTCTTTTCAACTAGTAGTTGCTGGAGTTGTTCTCGTTCTGTGGGAGTTAATCGCTCCCCTAGCTGTACTGTATTAAGCAAAGTTTTGGGCTCGGGGTTGGTTAACAGATCAGGGATGGGGAGACTGTCAGGGTCCTCAGTGGCGGGGATGCATATGGCGGCTATGTCTTCGGGCCGTTCTTGGTATTCCTTTAATAGGTTTATATGAAAGGACTTCTGTATCTTTTCGTCCTTGCTACTGGCAATGATATAGGTGGTGTCACAGACCTGTGCTACTACTTTGTAGGGGCCTTGCCAGGAGGTCTGCAATTTATTTCCTCGAACGGGTTTAAGTACTAGAACTTTCTGTCCTACCTGGAATGTTCTCAGCCTAGCGTTCCGATCGTACCAATGTTTCTGCCGACCCTGGGCCGCATGGAGATGATCCCGGGCCATCCGGGCTAACTGTTCCATACGGTCCCGCATTTCTAGCACATATGGTACGATGGGGACACCTTCGTGTTCCGTCTCTCCCTCCCAGTGCTCTCGGATGAGGTCGAGGGGGCCTCGCACCCTCCGTCCATAGAGCAGTTCAAAGGGAGAGAACCCGGTGGACTCCTGCGGTACCTCCCGGTAAGCAAACATGAGGTGTGGCAAAAATCGCTCCCAGTCTCTGTATTCCGCCGTAAAGGTCCGTAGCAATTGCTTTAGGGTACCATTAAAGCGTTCACAGAGACCGTTAGTCTGGGGGTGGTACGGTGAACTAAGCAGGGGCTTAATACCACAGACCTTCCACAACTGCTGGGTTAAGTCTGCGGTAAACTGGGTCCCTCTGTCCGACAAGATTTCCTGGGGAAATCCTACTCTGGTGAATATCCCGACTAGAGCACTGGCGACAGTGTCAGCCTGGATATTCGTCAGAGCGACGGCTTCTGGGTAGCGGGTGGCATAGTCCACCACGGTAAGAATGTATTTCTTACCAGAGGGACTGGGGTTAGGTAGGGGTCCTACTAGATCGACTGCCACCCTGCTAAATGGTTCCTCGATCACCGGCATAGGGGACAGTCGAGCTTTCGGATGATCCCCTCTCTTCCCCACCCTCTGGCATACATCACAAGTGCTACAGTAACGGCGCACGTCCTTCGAGATTCCTGGCCAAAAGAAGGTCTGAGTGATTCTGTAGGTCGTGCGGTTACCCCCTAGATGTCCTGCTAACGGAATGTCGTGGCCAATTCGGAGAAGCTCCAATCGGTACTTTCTGGGTACCACTAATTGGCGCTTCTGCGAAGGAGCACAGCCTCTCTTCCTGCCTTCGGTTAATCTGTATAATCGGTCCCCCTCCCACATAAAACGTTCCCGCTCATCCCCTCTATTGTCAGCTAGTTCTCGGTACTTTCGGAGGGTGGGGTCCTGTCTAGTTTCCCTCCCAAACTCCTCTGGGGTGTCCCAAGCTAGCGGTCTCTCTGTAGGGTTATTACTAGGTGTCTGTCGGTGGCTTACCTGGGTCTCCCGACCTGTTGGCAGATCGTCCTCGATACGGGTCTGTGAGCGGGTGGTCACGGGGCAAGCCGCAGCAGTAGTGGGTAAAAAGGCTGAGGCTAGAGGACCAATATCATTGCCCAACACGACCTCAGCAGGTAGGTTGTCCATAATGCCCACCGTGGTCTTTCCTGACCCGACTCCCCAATCCAAGTGTACCCGGGCGGTGGGTAAGCGAAAGACAGCCCCCCCTGCGACCCGAACAGCAACAGTACGATTAGATACCAGTTCTGGTTTCACCAGATGCTTTTGTATTAAAGTGATGGTAGCGCCAGTGTCCCTTAGGCCTTGTGCTATCTGTCCATTTACACGCACCTCCTGACGGTGGTGCTGGCGATTATCTGGGGAAGCCGCTTGTATGGGGTTGGCCTCATATAATATTCCCAGGCATTCCTCAGGGCTCCCTTCAATTTCCAGGCAGTGAGCAGCAGCGGGGCGTGAAGACGGGCTTTCGGTGTTAGATGTGCGCCTCCAGTTATTATTGGCTGATCCCAACGGGCAAACACGGGCAATATGTCCCAGGTTGCCGCAGCGATGACACGTCACTTTGTAGGATTCCCGGGGCTGGTTGTTAGACCCCTGAGGACGTGGAGGTCCTGGGGGTACTGGGGCCCGGAATTCTGTGCGTGCAGCGTAGGTTGGGGTGCGGGCCTCTGTTCTAGGTGCTGGTCGTGTAGTACCTTGGCTCACTTTTCTCGTTTCCACATATTCGTCCGCTAGTCGTGCTGCCTCATTTAAGTTGGCTGGGCGGCGATCTCTCACCCAATCCTGTGTATCCGCCGCCAAATCTTGGAAGAAATGTTCCATCAAGAACAACTGTAGCACTTCTTCTCCGGTGTTAGCATTGCACCCTTGCATCCAATGTGATGCCACCCTTTGTAGCTTGTTTGCCCATTCCATGTGGGAGTCCGCTGCCTTCTTTTTGGACTCCCGGAAGCGACGGCGATATGCCTCTGGGGTGACTGCGTATCGGGTGAGTAGTGCGGCTTTCACCCGCTGATATTGTGTGATATCCTCGGCCGTGAGTGCCCGAAAAGCCTCATTTGCTTTTCCTGAAAGTTTTCCAGCCAGAATAGTAACCCATTGGTCTGGGGGTATCTGGTGCAGTGAGCACTGCCGCTCAAAATCTGCCAAATATCCATCAATTTCTTCCTCATTTTCTGCAAACGCTTTAAATGCAGTAAATGGTATTTTCCTCCCTGCAGCAACGGGAGGAGGAGTAGGAACTATATGTGTACTAGCTTGTTGAGCCAATACATGTTCCGTGTCTTGCCTCCTCTTAGTCTCGATCTCCTCTTTTGCGTTTTTGAACAGTCTGTCTATTAGCTCCGTGGTCTTTTCTGGATATAATGCTAATCTTCGCTGTACAATAGCAGTGAGTACATCGTTCTCGCTGACCGGTGCAATAGGTTCAGTTACCTCCATGGATCTATCCATTTCGTCCAGCTCCAGTAGGTCAGCTATCAGCTCTCTCCTTGGTCTGTTACTGGCACTCCTACCACGATTCTCCAATAGATCTTTCAGTGTGGGTCTTTTCAGCTTGGCATACTGAGACTCCATTCAGCACTTGCTCCTTGGGTAAAAGAACCATCCCACCGCTGCCAACCAATGTAACGGCTACCCAGATAGAGAGAGGGTTTCTGCCGTTGAGGACGTCCTTTTTCCCTGCAAGCTGCTGTGGAGAAGTAGGCTGATGTAATCCCATCCACGATATCCAGAGTGAGAGGCAGGTTCAGCTGTAAACAGGAGCAGAATAATATTCCCAAATAATCCCCTTCCAAGAACGAGACGAGGCTACGTTATGAAGGGTCAAGATGAACTGAGGACTGGAACACCCAGCCTGCTTTTTATTAGAAATAGATACACACAGAACACTCCCAGGGGGAGGATGAAAACAACCAATAATACAGATGGTAACACCCCCACGTCTCCTCCCCTCAGATAACTACATAACCCAATTAAAATGTCCACATTTTTCCACCAGTTCTGGATGTACCCCAAAAACAGGGGGTACAGCTTTAAATCCGGTAGCGCTGGATAGCTCTCCTTCAGGGGGACAATATATCCAAAAATCACCCCATTCGGATGTACAGTTCGGGAGATACAACGTTCCAAAGTTTTGACCGACCGCACAGACCAACTAGCCGAAATTAGTTCCATGAGTTTTGGCCTTGCGGTCGGTCTCCGTTCGCACGGTAAAAAGGTATGATACTCTTGCCATCCATGCGAATCGCGGGGTTCGCTGGAATCCCCATAGATGATTGCATATAACTACCGAACGAGGGGACGTTCGGTAGTTTCCGTACGAACTTATGGAGGTCTGGAGGATTCAGCGGTGTTCGCCTGTTTGCGTATCCGTTTTCAGTTCCATGCGGTTACAGGCAAACACCGCTGTTCGCACACAAGATGGCCGCGAACACGTGCAAAGTCCCGAAATGGCGGCCACCTCTGTATTACACGTGAAATTAGCACAGAACCAGACGAACAGAGGAATGGAACGAATGGATGTGTAAGTTGTAATTCCCTGGTTTGTTTCACATCCACCAGAGGTTGGTAGGGATCTGTTACAAACCGTTTCCCCGACTGACACCCCAGGGCAGGCTTTAGCTAGTTGGGATTCCCCAGAGGAGTTCGGGAGGGAAACCCAGACAGATCCATCTCTCCAGAGATATAGGGGCAGAGCAGATACTGGAGAAGAAGGAGCAGAGGGGGAGCGGTATGAGTGGGTGGGGGACAGGTTATATCGGATCCCTAAGCCGTCCCAGAAAAGTGTTGCCCCTCCGCCGAATCGACAGCTGGTAGTGCCCGCGAAATACCGGCGGGAGATTCTGCGGATAGGGCATGATGTTCCGCTAGCCGGACATCTAGGGTCCCGCCGCACAGGCCATAGGATTATGCAGAATTTTTTTTGGCCAGGGATTAACCAGGCTGTGCGGATATATTGTAGCACATGTGACACTTGTCAACGGGTAGGGAAGCGGGGGGACCACCCAAGAGCTAGACTTATGTCAATGCCTATTATTGGGGAGCCCTTTGCCCGCATAGCCGTTGATATTGTGGGTCCACTGGCCAGGGCTAGTCCATCCGGTAAGAAATACATTCTCACCGTGGTGGACTATGCCACTCGCTATCCAGAGGCAGTAGCGCTGTCTAACATAGATGCAGAGACAGTTGCTGATGCCCTGGTTAGAATCTTTACCAGGGTTGGGTTCCCTAAAGAGATCCTCTCTGACCAGGGAACCCAATTTACCGCTGTGCTCACCCAGCAGCTGTGGAGGGTATGCGGCATTAAACCGATACTTAGTTCCCCATACCATCCACAGACTAACGGTCTCTGCGAGCGATTTAATGGCACCCTCAAACAGATGCTGAGGACCTTTTCTGACACTTGCCGAGACTGGGAGCGATTCCTGCCTCATCTGTTGTTTGCCTACAGAGAGGTGCCCCAGGAATCTACTGGGTTCTCCCCCTTTGAGCTGCTTTATGGGAGAAGGGTCCGCGGACCCCTAGATCTCATTAGAGGCCACTGGGAGGGGGAGACAGAGCAGGAAGGGACCCCCATAGTGCCATATGTTCTGGAACTTCGGGACCGCATGGAGAAACTGTCTCTGATGGTAAGAGAGAACCTCCAGGTGGCCCAGGGGAGACAGAGGGAATGGTACGATCGGGGTGCCCGACAGCGAGTCTTCCAGGTTGGGCAGAAGGTGCTAGTGCTCAAACCTGTGAAGGCGAACAAGATGCAGGCATCTTGGCAGGGCCCGTATAAAGTGGTAGCTCAAGTGTGTGATACTACCTACCTTATAGCCAGCTGTTCAGATGACAGGATCCAGCGATCCTTTCATGTGAACATGCTAAAGGAGTATCAGGAACGACCTGAGAATGTAGCTGCAGTATGTGCCCCCGCTGCAGACGATACCGAAAGTTTACCCTTACCCGACTTGTTAGCAAGAGGTTCCCAGACGGACCTGACTAACCTCGTACAGCTAGGGGACAGGTTAAGCCCCGCAGAGAAAGGACAGGCAAAACAGCTTCTGTGGGAGAAGCAGGCGACGTTCTCCCAAGAGCCCGGCTACACTACTCTAGCTGTACATAAGGTAGAGACTCCTGGACAGAACCCCTTACGACAGCCCCCTTACCGTATCCCTGAAGCAGTCCGAGAAGGAATGCGGAAGGAGATAGAAGAGATGACCCAGCTTGGGGTCATCGAGCACTCCGATAGCCCTTGGGCCTCCCCTGTAGTCCTGGTACCTAAGAAAGATGGGACCACCCGGTTCTGTGTGGACTACAGGAGGCTCAACGAGCGGACCACCACTGACGCCTACCCGATGCCCCGGGTAGACGAATTGTTAGACCGCATTGCCAGGGGACGCTATCTGACCACCATAGACCTGTGTAAGAGCTACTGGCAGATTCCCCTGGCCAAGGACGCTATCCCCAAGTCGGCCTTCGTCACCCCATTTGGCTTATACCAATTTAAGGTTATGCCATTTGGGATGAAGAATGCCCCAGCTACCTTCCAACGTATGGTGGACAGGCTCCTTGATGGATTCCAGGAATTTGCTTGTGCATACCTGGATGATATTGCGATCTACAGTGGGTCCTGGGAGGAACACCTGGTGCATGTAGGGGTAGTACTGGATAAAATTCGGGCCGCTGGCCTGACATTGAAGCCAGAGAAGTGTCATCTAGGCATGGCTGAGGTACAATATTTGGGTCACAGGGTGGGGTGTGGGAGCCAGAGACCAGAGCCAGCCAAGATAGAGGCAGTAGCGAACTGGCCCACACCTATCACTAAGACCCAGGTATTGGCCTTCCTAGGGACAGCAGGGTATTACAGACGCTTTGTCCCCGACTACAGCTCTATAGCTAAACCCCTGACTGACCTGACTAAGAAAAACCTCCCTAAGCAGGTCCTGTGGTCTCCAGCTTGTGAAGCTGCGTTTCAAGCACTTAAGCAGGCTCTCGTGAATGCCCCTGTCCTGGCTGCCCCAGTTCCTAACAAACGTTTTCTCGTCCATACAGATGCTTCCATGTATGGACTGGGGGCTGTGCTAAGCCAGGTCGGGGAGGATGGAGGAGAACACCCTGTCGCATATCTCAGTCGAAAGCTGTTACCCCGAGAAGTGAGTTATGCGGCAGTAGAGAAAGAATGTTTGGCCCTGGTCTGGGCATTGAAAAAGTTGAGTCCCTATTTGTATGGACAGGAATTTTCCCTTATCACGGACCACAATCCCCTTGTCTGGCTTAACCGGGTCTCAGGAGACAATGGTAGACTGCTGCAGTGGAGTTTAGCATTACAACCATATAACTTCACCATCAGCTACCGACCCGGTAAGCAGAATGGGAATGCAGATGGATTATCACGGCAAACCGACGTTCTTGCTACCTCCTAGTCCGGTCATCCCCAAGTTGACCCGCTAAAGGGCCAAGCCGGGTCTGCCGGAGTGTTCCACAAGGGGGGAGCCGTGTGACGAACCCTGCTGCATAAACCTGTATTGCTGGTTCGTCTGTTTGCATTAGATTCATGGATTTCCTGTCCGTATGCTTTTGTTCGTACGTTTCCCTAAAGTACTGATTGAAACTACCGAACATCGGCCACCCAGGAGAGGAGTGTGCGGCTCATTAACACCTTGACCACAAATTAGAACGTTGTGGTTAACCGCAAACACCTCTCCAGTCCATTCGTACGGGTGGTCGTCGTTCGTATACCGAACACGAGGCGGCGGCCATTTTGGACACGAGGCGAATCAGCGGTGTTCGGTGCAAAACCTATGGATCTAAAAACGGACTCTTTATCTACCGAACACCGCTGGAGACGGCCGTCCCCCTTCTATTCTCTTGGAGGCATACGAACACTGGTCCGTTCGGGAGTTTCTTTCATTCGTATGAACTTACCCAGATAGCCGTCCCATGGAGTCATTCGTATACCGAAGGACTTATGAGAGACTTTGACTCCATGGCGATTGGACTGTGTACATCGGACCTGAGCGCTATTCGGTAGGAATATGCCCTCAGATCCAGGCTATCTGGGGATACGTTGCACGAACACTATATATTCGGTACTTCTGATATTATGTATTTTATTGCATTTTTTTGTATTTGATTTTAAAATGGCGATGGTCCCTATCCTCGGAGTTAATTAGGTTTCTCCCTAATTATCTCCGGGATAGGAAAAGATGTATTATGGGTAAAATGGGAAGGGCTTGTGTTATAGCCACTGTGATTGGCTACTGTCTAAAATGTTTTACAGTCTTCCACCAGGTCCCCTAGGGGAGTGTCTACCTGGTGGAGACCTGCATAAATACTGGGCAGGTAGCCCCCATTAAACACATCACTGCTTGACCTTCAAAACGGAGCTTTGTCTCGTTTGTGGAGGGATTGACTATTGGGACAGCGTTTTCGTTTATTTCTAGCTGTGGAAGGATTTCGGATGGATTGCTGATCGGGAGTTACCGTATTCGTATGCTCCGTTCGGGAGTTTTATGATCGGTTGGACTGAAATTGCATTTCTGGAGAAAGGGGATTATCGACTAAACGGCGGCTTCATTCCCCAGGCGGTGAGTGTCGTAACAATTGGTGGCAAGCGACGGGATGAATCCCACCGCCCTGAAGGCCAGCTACACACCCCGGATTGGAAATGCAATATGAGGAATTAAGGCGTGCTACCCTTAAAGACATTTTGGAGCGCAGAGGACCATCAGCGAGCAATCTCAAGAAAAGAGAGACTATTGCTATATTGGTAGAGATGGATACAGCACAGGGAATGGAGAGAGCTAATGTGCCTGGCCTGCTGGATTTAACACCCGAGGAGATATCGTTTAACCGGGCAGTTCAGATAAGGCTGGCAGACTTTGGCCCCAACCCTGCAGCGGATATTGTGGTGCAAGTGCAAGCCGCAGTGACAGCACAACAGGCGCTCCAGAGGAGAGGAGCTGCAGCAGCAGAGGTACCCCATAATAATAATGGAAAGAAAAAGGTACCGTTTGCTGCTTTCAGAAACTTTGTTGAGACTGAGGGAGAGATAGACGGGTTCCTGGCGGACTTTGAACGACAGTGTGCTTTACACCAGGTGCCCGCAGAAGAATGGGTTCCTATCCTCTCTGGGAAATTATCCGGCCGGGCCAGTGAAGCTTTTCGGGCCATCCCAGAGGAGGAACTCACTAGCTACCGGGCAGTAAAAGATGCCCTTTTGGCCCGGTACGCTGTTACGCCTGAGGCGTACCGGAGGCGATTCCGGGACACTAATAAACAGGCTGGTGATTCCTATGTGGAATGGGCATGCCGGGTACACCGCACGGCAGCCCACTGGATGACAGGGTGCCAAGCGGCAACTGGGGAAGAGGTGCTGCAAGTATTCCTGCTAGAACACTGCTATGACAGGTTACCTGCAGGAGTTCGTGAGTGGGTCAGGGATCGTAAACCCGCTACCTTCCATGAAGCTGCTCGTCTGGCTGACGAATACACTGATGCACGTAAGCTCGATCAGACAGCAGCCAAGGTCCCTGCCCGAGTGGAGTACAAACCGGCAGCACCTCCAACCACCAACATATATCACCCCCCAGCACAACGTACCCCCACTATGCCGCCAGCAACCAACTATGGGCAGTCAGCCCGATTCAACGCCCGGGGTTACTCAAACCAGATCCAGTGCTATGGATGCAAGCAAATGGGGCATAAAAGACCAGAATGCCCCTTAAACAATGCCAGCCAAGCACAGTCCTGGAGAAGACCAGCCGGCGGAGCCCAGCAGCCACCTCAGCCTTCTGCTCACTGCCTTGAGCAGGAGGAGTTTTGGGGTATACTACACGAAGCAGACCCAGTACAAGCAGCTCAGCAGGACAACCGCCAACAACACAGGCAGACCGTTAAGCTGAATGGGAAAGTGGTCACTGGTCTGAGAGACACCGGAGCTACTATGACCCTGCTCCAAAAGAACCTGGTTTCGGAACACCAACATACTGGGAATACTGTAGCAGTAAGGGTGGCAGGAGGCGCCGTGTTCCGCCTGCCTGTTGCCCGGGTTCATTTGGACTGGGGAGTGGGATCCGGACATGTGAATGTGGGGGTTATGAAGGACTTGCCTGCTGATGTTTTGCTGGGAAATGATTTGGCCCCTCTGATTTCTGCCTATGCTGCCATGGGACCTGCCGAAGCCAATCCAGTGACTACCCGTGCTCAGACCCGTGCTGCTGGAACCAGCCCACCTGCTGCTGAGACCCAGGTAAGAACCGTTTCCCCGACTGACACCCCAGGGCAGGCTTTAGCTAGTTGGGATTCCCCAGAGGAGTTCGGGAGGGAAACCCAGACAGATCCATCTCTCCAGAGATATAGGGGCAGAGCAGATACTGGAGAAGAAGGAGCAGAGGGGGAGCGGTATGAGTGGGTGGGGGACAGGTTATATCGGATCCCTAAGCCGTCCCAGAAAAGTGTTGCCCCTCCGCCGAATCGACAGCTGGTAGTGCCCGCGAAATACCGGCGGGAGATTCTGCGGATAGGGCATGATGTTCCGCTAGCCGGACATCTAGGGTCCCGCCGCACAGGCCATAGGATTATGCAGAATTTTTTTTGGCCAGGGATTAACCAGGCTGTGCGGATATATTGTAGCACGTGTGACACTTGTCAACGGGTAGGGAAGCGGTGGGACCACCCAAGAGCTAGACTTATGTCAATGCCTATTATTGGGGAGCCCTTTGCCCGCATAGCCGTTGATATTGTGGGTCCACTGGCCAGGGCTAGTCCATCCGGTAAGAAATACATTCTCACCGTGGTGGACTATGCCACTCGCTATCCAGAGGCAGTAGCGCTGTCTAACATAGAGGCAGAGACAGTTGCTGATGCCCTGGTTAGAATCTTTACCAGGGTTGGGTTCCCTAAAGAGATCCTCTCTGACCAGGGAACCCAATTTACCGCTGTGCTCACCCAGCAGCTGTGGAGGGTATGCGGCATTAAACCGATACTTAGTTCCCCATACCATCCACAGACTAACGGTCTCTGCGAGCGATTTAATGGCACCCTCAAACAGATGCTGAGGACCTTTTCTGACACTTGCCGAGACTGGGAGCGATTCCTGCCTCATCTGTTGTTTGCCTACAGAGAGGTGCCCCAGGAATCTACTGGGTTCTCCCCCTTTGAGCTGCTTTATGGGAGAAGGGTCCGCGGACCCCTAGATCTCATTAGAGGACACTGGGAGGGGGAGACAGAGCAGGAAGGGACCCCCATAGTGCCATATGTTCTGGAACTTCGGGACCGCATGGAGAAACTGTCTCTGATGGTAAGAGAGAACCTCCAGGTGGCCCAGGGGAGACAGAGGGAATGGTACGATCGGGGTGCCCGACAGCGAGTCTTCCAGGTTGGGCAGAAGGTGCTAGTGCTCAAACCTGTGAAGGCGAACAAGATGCAGGCATCTTGGCAGGGCCCGTATAAAGTGGTAGCTCAAGTGTGTGATACTACCTACCTTATAGCCAGCTGTTCAGATGACAGGATCCAGCGATCCTTTCATGTGAACATGCTAAAGGAGTATCAGGAACGACCTGAGAATGTAGCTGCAGTATGTGCCCCCGCTGCAGACGATACCGAAAGTTTACCCTTACCCGACTTGTTAGCAAGAGGTTCCCAGACGGACCTGACTAACCTCGTACAGCTAGGGGACAGGTTAAGCCCCACAGAGAAAGGACAGGCAAAACAGCTTCTGTGGGAGAAGCAGGCGACGTTCTCCCAAGAGCCCGGCTACACTACCCTAGCTGTACATAAGGTAGAGACTCCTGGACAGAACCCCTTACGACAGCCCCCTTACCGTATCCCTGAAGCAGTCCGAGAAGGAATGCGGAAGGAGATAGAAGAGATGACCCAGCTTGGGGTCATCGAGCACTCCGATAGCCCTTGGGCCTCCCCTGTAGTCCTGGTACCTAAGAAAGATGGGACCACCCGGTTCTGTGTGGACTACAGGAGGCTCAACGAGCGGACCACCACTGACGCCTACCCGATGCCCCGGGTAGACGAATTGTTAGACCGCATTGCCAGGGGACGCTATCTGACCACCATAGACCTGTGTAAGGGCTACTGGCAGATTCCCCTGGCCAAGGACGCTATCCCCAAGTCGGCCTTCGTCACCCCATTTGGCTTATACCAATTTAAGGTTATGCCATTTGGGATGAAGAATGCCCCAGCTACCTTCCAACGTATGGTGGACAGGCTCCTTGATGGATTCCAGCAATTTGCTTGTGCATACCTGGATGATATTGCGATCTACAGTGGGTCCTGGGAGGAACACCTGGTGCATGTAGGGGTAGTACTGGATAAAATTCGGGCCGCTGGCCTGACATTGAAGCCAGAGAAGTGTCATCTAGGCATGGCTGAGGTACAATATTTGGGTCACAGGGTGGGGTGTGGGAGCCAGAGACCAGAGCCAGCCAAGATAGAGGCAGTAGCGAACTGGCCCACACCTATCACTAAGACCCAGGTATTGGCCTTCCTAGGGACAGCAGGGTATTACAGATGCTTTGTCCCCGACTACAGCTCTATAGCTAAACCCCTGACTGACCTGACTAAGAAAAACCTCCCTAAGCAGGTCCTGTGGTCTCCAGCTTGTGAAGCTGCGTTTCAAGCACTTAAGCAGGCTCTCGTGAATGCCCCTGTCCTGGCTGCCCCAGTTCCTAACAAACGTTTTCTCGTCCATACAGATGCTTCCATGTATGGACTGGGGGCTGTGCTAAGCCAGGTCGGGGAGGATGGAGGAGAACACCCTGTCGCATATCTCAGTCGAAAGCTGTTACCCCGAGAAGTGAGTTATGCGGCAGTAGAGAAAGAATGTTTGGCCCTGGTCTGGGCATTGAAAAAGTTGAGTCCCTATTTGTATGGACAGGAATTTTCCCTTATCACGGACCACAATCCCCTTGTCTGGCTTAACCGGGTCTCAGGAGACAATGGTAGACTGCTGCAGTGGAGTTTAGCATTACAACCATATAACTTCACCATCAGCTACCGACCCGGTAAGCAGAATGGGAATGCAGATGGATTATCACGGCAAACCGACGTTCTTGCTACCTCCTAGTCCGGTCATCCCCAAGTTGACCCGCTAAAGGGCCAAGCCGGGTCTGCCGGAGTGTTCCACAAGGGGGGAGCCGTGTGACGAACCCTGCTGCATAAACCTGTATTGCTGGTTCGTCTGTTTGCATTAGATTCATGGATTTCCTGTCCGTATGCTTTTGTTCGTACGTTTCCCTAAAGTACTGATTGAAACTACCGAACATCGGCCACCCAGGAGAGGAGTGTGCGGCTCATTAACACCTTGACCACAAATTAGAACGTTGTGGTTAACCGCAAACACCTCTCCAGTCCATTCGTACGGGTGGTCGTCGTTCGTATACCGAACACGAGGCGGCGGCCATTTTGGACACGAGGCGAATCAGCGGTGTTTGGTGCAAAACCTATGGATCTAAAAACGGACTCTTTATCTACCGAACACCGCTGGAGACGGCCGTCCCCTTCTATCCTCTTGGAGGCATACGAACACTGGTCCGTTCGGGAGTTTCTTTCATTCGTATGAACTTACCCAGATAGCCGTCCCATGGAGTCATTCGTATACCGAAGGACTTATGAGAGACTTTGACTCCATGGCGATTGGACTGTGTACATCGGACCTGAGCGCTATTCGGTAGGAATATGACCTCAGATCCAGGCTATCTGGGGATACGTTGCACGAACACTATATATTCGGTAATTCTGATATTATGTATTTTATTGCATTTTTTTGTATTTGATTTTAAAATGGCGATGGTCCCTATCCTCGGAGTTAATTAGGTTTCTCCCTAATTATCTCCGGGATAGGAAAAGATGTATTATGGGTAAAATGGGAAGGGCTTGTGTTATAGCCACTGTGATTGGCTACTGTCTAAAATGTTTTACAGTCTTCCACCAGGTCCCCTAGGGGAGTGTCTACCTGGTGGAGACCTGCATAAATACTGGGCAGGTAGCCCCCATTAAACACATCACTGCTTGACCTTCAAAACGGAGCTTTGTCTCGTTTGTGGAGGGATTGACTATTGGGACAGCGTTTTCGTTTATTTCTAGCTGTGGAAGGATTTCGGATGGATTGCTGATCGGGAGTTACCGTATTCGTATGCTCCGTTCGGGAGTTTTATGATCGGTTGGACTGAAATTGCATTTCTGGAGAAAGGGGATTATCGACTAAACGGCAGCTTCATTCCCCAGGCGGTGAGTGTCGTAACAGGGACTTCAAGCTATCTCCCGAACCACTGGATCAATTTGCATGAGTTTTGGATATGTTTGCCCCCTAAGTATGCTGGTTCAGAAAATGATATTATTATGATTGCATTTATAGTTTTGAAGTTATAAAAATTGGGTAAAAAGTATATTTGTCGCTTGGAGATAATTGAGTTGATACAGTAATTAACTCAATTATCTCCCAAGCAGAGGGGAGGAATTTTACAGTAATGAATGGGAGTGTTTAACTGTGTGTCTGTAAATGATTGGTTGTTACGTTTGTGTTTTCGATGCCCAACAAGGTCCACTTGGGTGGTAACCTTGTGGGGAAAACTCTATAAAAGAAATGCCCCTTGCACTTAATGTAGCAGATCTTCTTACTCTCAACTTGTAGCCTTGTCTCTTGTTATAGGGAACAGCTATACCAGCTATATCACTGCTAGCTATTGTAAGAGCTCTCTTCAGCTATACAGCTATACACTCCTGGATGAGAGCCCCAGCTATACTCTCCTGGAGGAGAGCCCCTTCTATACTCTCTTGGAGGTGAGCCCCAGCTATACTCTCTTGGAGGAGAGCCCCAGCTATACTCTCTTGGAGGAGAGCCCCAGCTATACTATCTTGGAGGAGAGCCCCAGCTATACTCTCCTGGAGAAGAGGTCCATCTCACACGCTCCTGGATCCAGAGGTTGGAGTCCCAGGGTGGGAGATCCCAACCATGCTACGGCTGTTGAAGTTTTTTAAAGGAAGTGTAACGGACCGTTTCAGCATATGAGGGGTTAAAATCCGTTTAGGCGATAATCCCCTTTTCTCAGAAAGGCACAGCTACTGCAGAACATCAGAACTCACGAACTGGATATAGGTGAATAAGGTAGCACTCCAGCTGGAACCTCACAAATAGCTGCTAGCAGATGAATAGGAAAAGCAGACATCAGCTTACACTCCTAGCAGTCAAATCTCCAACAGCATACAGTGAATCCCCCCAAGAACGAGACAAGGCTCCGTGTTGAAGGTCAAGCAGTGGTCTGAGGTGCTGGGCACCCAGCCTGGTTTTTATTACATGAGTACACATACAGGCCACACCCAGGGGGAGGCATAAAATAACCAATAACATAGATGTTACCTCCCACACATCCCCTCCCCTTAGTGTGACACTTAATCCCATTATGTGTACAGTTCAAAATATACTTTTACACAACTTTCATAACTTTAAAACCATACATCACATTCACATAAAAATACATATCCACAATCAATCCATTCAGGGGAACAACATGTTAAAAAATGGCATGAATCAGACCAGGGGTTCAAAAGTTAATAAAAGTATATTTTATTCCCCCTGGCTCAAACAGTAAAAGTAAAACATCCCCACAATGCATCCCGGCTTCCTCCCTTCTGCCCTGGAGATAATTGGAGAAGAAATCTAATTATCCAGGACTAGAGGCAGACTCCATTAACCACATGGTTGCAAAACAACATAAAACTCTTTAAAATACATAAAGTCATATTTTATACAGTGAACACAGACATTTAACATATCCCCAGATAGCTCAGGTCTGCGTGCACATTATTAGGTGAATGGCACGCAGACCACACAAATACAGTTTAATTGCCATGGAGCCAAAGTCTTTCCCATAGTCTTTCATTATATGAATAGGCTCCATGGGGGGTATCACTGCTCACACAGGG
This sequence comes from Pelobates fuscus, assembly GCF_036172605.1. Classification (NCBI taxonomy): domain Eukaryota; kingdom Metazoa; phylum Chordata; class Amphibia; order Anura; family Pelobatidae; genus Pelobates; species Pelobates fuscus. The sequence goes on along the minus strand of NC_086323.1, from coordinate 210,232,826 downwards.
CAAGTACCGAATGGCCCCACTGTATTTAAAGGGCCAGAATGAGTGACATGCACTCTGTTAGGGCCGAATACTGTTTGTAAAGGGCCCAATCTCCCAGGGCCATAGTCCAAAGGCAGCAGGCAGGCAACCAGGCTCCTCCAATACAATGTGGCGAGATTGGTTTCGTCACAGGAAGCAACTCTAAAATAAGAGAAACAAAAGGAATGTTGGCAATGATCAAGCAAACATAATAGAAAAAGTAATTAGAAAACATTGGCCCATCCTTGTGGCGGGCCTGTTGCCCGTCCATGAATTGTCTTTATGTGATTGCCTGTGTGTCCCCCAGGTATTTGTGAATCTGTATATGCTTTACCTGCTCCACGTTCGGGAGAGCTCATACGAATGGGTTAAGTTCGTCTCCCGAACGGGGACCACACCCATTTAGAATGTTTAGTTAGAACGTTCCCACCTTGCTAACAAGGTGTGAAAACTGAAAACTGCAAGGGAAGCCTTGGCGCGTGGCGACCTGTTCGTTAGACAAACGGTATACAGGAGGAGCATTCACGGATTGCTTCCCATCTCATTCAGTTCCCAAACGAGGCCCTCCACAATGCCCTTTGGAACGTTCACACGAATTGAGATTCCGGTTCCGTTGTGTGACCCCCTGTAACGAGTATATACCCCTACACGCAGGATCCAGCCAAACAGAATACAGCACAGAGGAGAGATACGTCTACCGGACCTTAGAGTGGCCGGACTCGATGTAATAGGAGAAGACAGAGTCAGGAACGATCCGAGGTCAAGGGCACAAAGAGACAGCGTAAACGAAAACTAGCCGGGGTCTGGTACACAGGAATCAGCAAGCCGGCAAACAGTACAGACAAGGATAAAGTGAAAACGAAGTCAGAATACAAAGCCAAGGTCAAATACGGAGAAACACAACTGAACACGACAAGCACTAAAGGGAACTGTAGCAGAAACCACGATAGGGCAAAGAACTAAGGGAAAAGGGTGAGTATAAGTAGCCTTCAAACTAATGTGATTGGCTCCTGTCACTTCCACACCCCCAACAGGTAAGTGTATGGGGTGATTGGCATGACAGGAGCCAATGGGAGCCTTTTTGCAATTTAGGCTCCCACTGTCTCTTTAAGAGCGCGCCCGAGACTCGCGCCGCACTCTTAGCTGCAGGCGGGACACGTGACCGCATCTCGCGGTCACTGCCCGTCTTCCTGTTAGGAGAGTCGGATGAGCCGCGCGCGGCTCGTGCAGTCGCAGGACCGCGCGCGGCTTGAAGAGAGGACCGCGGCCGGCCCCCGGATAAGGTAAGTACCGCTACACCCCCCTTGCATGGGGTAAGTATAAAGCCGAGTGTGGCCAATAAAGTTCTTCTGTCCAATTTCAAATAGTCAATCCCGTGCTCCCCGATCATACCATCTTTTCCGGTTCCTCTGGGCAGAATCCCCCGGTCCTGGAGCTCCAGAACATATTGTACGATGGGGGTTCCCTTTTCCCGGTGCTCTCTTCCAAGTGTTCTCTTATGAAATCTAACGGTCTCCTTACTCATCTACCATACAACAATTCAAAGATGGAGAACCCTGTAGACTCTTGGGGTACTTCCCTAATGGCGAACAGCAAATGTGGTTAAATCTGTTCCCAATCCTTGTGGGTGGCCATGAATGTTTCAAGCATCTGCTTCAGGGTACTGTTAAAACGCTCACTTAACTCATTAGTTTGGGGATTGATTGGGAAAACTGAAAATAGGTTGCACACCACAGCTGTGCCACATTTGCCAAGTTAACGCAGCCATAAACTGGGTTCTTGGTCGGATAAAATATCTCTGAGGAATGCAACCCGGGAGAATATCTGAACCAACGCATCGGTCACAGTTTCAGCATGGATATTGGAAAGAGCTACAGCTTCCAAATATCGGGTGGCATAGTCGACTACCGTTAAAATATATTTTTGCCCTAAGGGGCTTGGCTTACCTAGGGGCCCTATGAGATCCACTGCTACTTGGTGAAAAGGTTCATCTACTATGGGAAAGGACCAAGTTTCACTTTGGGATGGTCACCTCTCTTCCCTACACGCTGACATGTATCACAGGTTCTGCAGTATTCTTGTAGGTGCTGAGTGACTCCAGGCCAGAAGAATGCTTGCATGAGCCGTCTTTTGAATGCCTGAATGTCTCGCTAGTGGAATGTCGTGGTTAAGCTTCAATAGCTTTGCCCGATATTTCCGTGGTACGATCAGCTGTCTCTTGAGAACTTTTGCTGCCCCCCTCCCAGCTCCCGCTGTTACACTGTATAACAGGTCTCTCACCCATTAAAAACATTCAGTTTCTAAGCCTCCTGACACCATCTTTGCCTGTCTGTGGTACCCGTCTAGCGTAGGGGCTTCCCTAAGTTCCCTCTCGAAATCTAGTGGGTGTCCCCTGCTGGTTCTCGGAGTACAGAAGATCGGCATTCTGGGCTTGTTGTCGGCTGGTCATAAGGCACACAGTCTCTGGTGGGGCCGGGGTAAATTGGGAGGTGAGGTGCCCCAAATCATTTCCTAAGAGCTCCTCTGCCGGTAAGTCTTGCATGATGCCGACCTCCAGTTATTTAGCTCCAGTACCTCCAGTTGAGTTGTACCCGGGCGGTCGGGATTTGGTGGATGGCTCCGCCATCGACTAACCACCACAGTCCAGGCGGTTTTCTCTGTAGTACTTGTGTCAAAAGTAGCCTCACCACTGGTTTTTGGAGGGGCCTGTTTGCAGCCTCCTGGCCACCGCAGACCCCACTATGACAGTCGGTCTCCCTCTCCAGCGGCAGCCTGTGTTTCAGGGAGAGGAGCACAGCACCCTCTCTCCCCAGTGGCAGCTTACCCTACCAAGGGGAGACACCAATCTTCCAGACGGCGCAGATGGGACCATGGTCTCTGTGCCTGACCCACAGGGATGCTGGACAGCCTGTCCAGATCCCCAACAACCCTCACAGGGACATCAGGAGGAGGGGGTAAGTACTATTTCCCCTCCCCAACCAAGGCCTAACCCAGCTGCCCCAGCAGAAGCGCAGGTATCGGGGCAGAGCGCAGCTGGCCTCTGCCCCCCAAGCCCCCACAGCGTGTTGCCCAGTGACCTCAGAGGAATACCCAGATGCATTAACGGTTTGTTGCGGGTGGGCTTCTCTTGTACTTTGCTGTTGTGGGTGGGTTGTCAGACCAACTCAGGCACCGACCGACAGAAGGTCAGGTACCTGGTTAGTCTACCCCCCAAAGGGGAGATATGCAGTGAAAGTGACCTCGCCACTGGTTTTTGGAGGGGCCTGTTTGCCAGCCTCCTACACTGAGACTATGGCCCTGGGATGTATGGCCCTTCTAGGAATTGATTTGCGCATAATGGATTTTTAGAATGCTGTTTCTGGCCCTTTAATTCCCAGAGAAAGGATTTGTACTTTAAAACTGGCACTTCGGATGCAGTCGAAATGCCGAAGTCGTCGAAGTGGCAGCCATTCGAAAACCGAACACGTGGCGGCGGCCATTTTAACTAATTCGAACGCGGTCAGCGGTGAGTGCAGCCAAATCTATGGAACTATTTTCGGCTACCCAATTGCACGAACACCGCTGACCCATACCTTCTACTCTACTTCGACACTGCAGCTGGAGACTAAGTCCCATTCGAAGATTCGAACGCTCGTTTGAATGGGACTTCGTCATTTTCTCAGTGTAAAATAGACCGACCGCAAAGCCCAAATCCATGGAACTGTTTTGGGCATGAAAACATGCTTGCGGTCAGTCAAGAGTGACTTATATCTATCTCCCGAACGGCTGAACGGATTCGAATGATTTTTGGGTATGTTTGTATTTGAAATGTGCTGATTAATAATATTTTATTAATATTGGATGTATAGTTTAAGAGTTATGAAAGTTGGTAAAAAGTATGTTTTAAACTGTACGGCTAATTGTGTTACCTCTCAGGCTGAGGGGAGGGAGTCTGTGGGTTGTAACCATTGTTTAATTGGCTAATGTATAATTGTCTGTGGGCGTCTCCCTTGCATAGAAGAATTGCATAAAAGCAGAGTGTGTGTAATTAAACCAGAGTTCTTCTTCACCCTCAATCTAGAGTCCTTAGTGAGGGAATTGCTATATCACTACAAGGGATTGCTATGCTCTGCATACTCCCCTAGCTAATCACTACTAAGCTCTTTTAAGAGCTTGTTCCTGCTTCACTCATGGAGGAGAGGTTCACCCACTGGAAGCTGGAGCCTTGTCGTAGGTCCAGGGTGGGTAGGAGATGGCGAGACCCCAACCAAGCTGCGGCGGTTCGTGGTGTCTGCGGTGGTTGTGGTGTCTGCAGAGCGCTTGGAGCCCTCTGTAAGCGCTGGGAGCATCCTTCAATGGAGGTACCCAGTCGGGGTGCCAGGTGATCCGTTACAGTGGTGGCAGAAGTGGGATGGCGGCTAGTGCGAGGAGAAGCAGCTCAGAGACACCGGTAATGGGTGGAGTTACAAATAGAGGGATAGAGCTAGCTACCGTGCAGCGTCCCTATCTACAGCAGCATGGAGCGAGCAAGACCCTGGATAGAACCCTGTGAAGAGCACCTCAACCTGATACGTTGCTACAAGGGCGACGCTTACCTTGAGGAGGTAAAGAGGCGGTTGGTCTGGTATGGCCCAGATGCGCCAGTTGAGTGCTGAGAACCATGCGGCAATGGACTTTGAGCAAAAACTGTGGACACTATGGACACCCAATCTCCAGCGGTAGTGTGCGTCCCATGGAGCCGAAGGGGTCGTCCTTCCTCCCCAGCGGCAGTGTGAATCCCAGGGAGCCGAAGGTGTCGTCATTCCTCCCCAGTGGCAGTGTGAGTCCCAGGGAGCCGAAGGTGTCGTCCTTCCTCCCCAGCAGTAGTGTGAGTTCCAGGGAGCCGAAGGTGTCGTCCTTCCTCCCCAGTGGCAGCAGGGCTGCCATCAGAAATTGTGGGGCCCCTAACACAGCTCAAGGTCTGGACCCCCCTTCAAGCCCGCCCACAGGGACCGCCTCCAAATCCCACCCACAGGAATACACACACACACACTAACAGATACAAATACTGAAACAGACATACACACATGCATAGGGAGATACTGACACACACACACACACACACATATACATGCAGACATACATACATACATGCAGACATACATACATACATACATACATACATACATACACATACTGCATACTGATATATACATACACATACAGTGGCATACATACATACATACACTGGCATACATACATACACTGGCATACATACATACAGTGGCATACATACATACACTGGCATACATACACACACACACTGGCATACATACATACATACACACACTGGCATACATACATACACACACTGGCATACATACACACACTGGCATACATACACACACTGGCATACATACATACACTGGCATACATACACTGGCATACATACACTGGCATACATACACTGGCATACATACACTGGCATACATACACTGGCATACATACATACACACACTGGCATACATACACTGGCTTACATACACACACGCATACATACATACATACACTGGCATACATACATACACTGGCTTACATACACACACGCATACATACATACATACACTGGCATACATACATACATACTGTAACGGACCGTTTCACTTACAAGAGGATAAAACCCAGTTTAGGCGATAATCCCCTTTCCAGATGCACAGGCAGCTACTGCAAACACCATTCTCCCAACTGGAATCACATGAACACTGGAACAGCTGAACAAGAAAAGCAGACATCGGCTTACACTCTTGGCAGTCAGCATACAATCCCATTCCCCCAAAGACCGAGACGACACATCGCTTTGAGGGTTAAGCAAGAACTCTAGACTGGGACACCCAGTCTGGCTTTTATTTCCAACTCACACATACAGGCCACACCCAGGGGGAGGCATAAAAGAACCAATGACATAGATGCTACCTCCCACACATTCCCTCCCCTTAGTGTGACACATAATCCCATTATGCATACAGAGTAAAATATACTTTTACACAACTTTCATAACTTTAAAACCATACATCACATTCACATAAAAATACATATCCACAATCAATCCATTCAGGGGAGCAACATATTAAAAATCCGACCAGGGGTTTAAAAGTTACTAAAAGTATCTTTTGGGCCCTGGCTTGCAGCATGGCACAATCTGGCTCAAACAGAAGTAAAACATCCCCCACAATGCATCCCGGCTTCCTCCCTTCTGCCCTGGAGATAATTGGAGAAGTAATCCAATTATCTAGGACTAGAGTCAGACTCCATTAACCACATGGTTGCAAAAAGACAGTAAAAGACATAAAATTACATACTGATACATTTAAAGGTATGAAAGCTGAATCTGGAGAACACTCATATATAATGGGTGTAGACCGAATTTGCCTTCAAATATATATACCTCAGAATAGTGAAAGTTACATATACAGGGGAGGGAGGGGGGAAAACTAGGGTAAACCTTTATTGAAAAAGCAAACAAATACGATTAAAGTAAAGTTAAAAAGGCCACAGAAAATGGCCATAGAAATGCCACTACACACTAGGATCCAGACGGTGGGTAAAAAAGGTTTCGTGGAGTAGACTTTAGTGAAGGAGCCACAAGCTCCAAAGTATAAGTATCTGAAATCTACTGGAGGGGATACCAAAGCGGGGCAGGGGAGGAAAGATAAACAATGTTCATATAAGTGCTATGGACCCCTAGGTCCGAGGTAATGACACAAAAACTGTGTATATAGCACTATATACATGAGAGTCCTAGGGAGTAGAAGGGCTGTGGTTGCTGCCAAGGGCAGGTGTTATAGAGGGTAGGGTACACAGGAGTGAGGGAAATGCTCCAACAAAAGGAGACACACAGACTTGCTGCTACACAACGCAGCTAGTATCCACACCTTGACCACATACCACACACATGTCTCAAAAACTTGCCCTGGGCTAGCTGTCTAGCTCACATCTGTGAGTGTCAGAGCTAACTGCTACTTCAAGGCAGCCTCAAGATGTCCCTAGCTCCCCAGACAATACAACATGCAAAATTCTATCAAACTACTATCCCACCCCTTAGTAGGTAAACCCCATAACAGAGATTCCAAATCTTCAAAGTGTTAACCCATCCAAATAGGAAACCTAGTGGTGTAGATAAAAATATTCGTCTCAATCTTAGGAATTAGCGTCGGCTCAGATCATTCCAAGTTGAGAATACAAAGTCTAGAGGTGAGCATCGGCTCAGAATGAACGCTCAACGCGCGTTTCGGCGTATCTACACGCCTTTGTCAAGAGCTGGAAAGTTAGTGGGCTCGTTGCCGGTTTTTGACTCAAGCGAATCCCTCTGTTTTCCCTCCCCTCCCTCCCGCCCCCGTTTCGGAGTGGCTGGTATCTAAGAGAGGAGGGAACATGATAAATGGGATCTAACCCTGTAACGCCCCCTACATTCTGTTGGGTGGCGTTCCGATACTGGGAGGACGTTCGTAAGAGTATCCACGTGGGGCAGTTTGGGAACACCCCTTGTAATGTGATTGGCGGTTCTCAGCCAATAGGAACATGTCCTCCCCTTCAAAAACCGGCAACGAGCCCACTAACTTTCCAGCTCTTGACAAAGGCGTGTAGATACGCCGAAACGCGCGTTGAGCGTTCATTCTGAGCCGATGCTCACCTCTAGACTTTGTATTCTCAACTTGGAATGATCTGAGCCGACGCTAATTCCTAAGATTGAGACGAATATTTTTATCTACACCACTAGGTTTCCTATTTGGATGGGTTAACACTTTGAAGATTTGGAATCTCTGTTATGGGGTTTACCTACTAAGGGGTGGGATAGTAGTTTGATAGAATTTTGCATGTTGTATTGTCTGGGGAGCTAGGGACATCTTGAGGCTGCCTTGAAGTAGCAGTTAGCTCTGACACTCACAGATGTGAGCTAGACAGCTAGCCCAGGGCAAGTTTTTGAGACATGTGTGTGGTATGTGGTCAAGGTGTGGATACTAGCTGCGTTGTGTAGCAGCAAGTCTGTGTGTCTCCTTTTGTTGGAGCATTTCCCTCACTCCTGTGTACCCTACCCTCTATAACACCTGCCCTTGGCAGCAACCACAGCCCTTCTACTCCCTAGGACTCTCATGTATATAGTGCTATATACACAGTTTTTGTGTCATTACCTCGGACCTAGGGGTCCATAGCACTTATATGAACATTGTTTATCTTTCCTCCCCTGCCCCGCTTTGGTATCCCCTCCAGTAGATTTCAGATACTTATACTTTGGAGCTTGTGGCTCCTTCACTAAAGTCTACTCCACGAAACCTTTTTTACCCACCGTCTGGATCCTAGTGTGTAGTGGCATTTCTATGGCCATTTTCTGTGGCCTTTTTAACTTTACTTTAATCGTATTTGTTTGCTTTTTCAATAAAGGTTTACCCTAGTTTTCCCCCCTCCTTCCCCTGTATATGTAACTTTCACTATTCTGAGGTATATATATTTGAAGGCAAATTCGGTCTACACCCATTATATATGAGTGTTCTCCAGATTCAGCTTTCATACCTTTTTTTCTCTTTGACAATATCTGGGGTTAAGCCCCTTATATACCTCTAGTAACCCATTTGGAGTGTGTGGGAGTTGTCTAGTCCAACTACACTCACCTCTTTCTTCCTATCTATTTTTATATTTAAAGGTTTTAGTACCTAAGGGTTACTACTTATTAGACACAGACCATGACGGGTTTTCTATCCAACAAACAGGATTTTAACACTTGGTGTAAGGACGCCGAAAGTGTATTTTCAAACGAGAAGTTAGGAAATGAACAATCTTCTCCAGACATTTACCAATCATTCAATACCATCACTAAAGTTTATAAACAGCAAATTAGGACCTGCTGGGAAATATCGTCCCTTGAAAACTATATTAAAAAGGAGATGATCCCCAGAGGTCTAAGAGTACGGAATGTCCCTACGGCATATACTGATAATGCTGAATTCATGAAAGAGTGGGAACTATCAGCGGGTACATGTTCAAGGAGGTTTATGGAAATTATTTGTACTTTTGAAAAAGCTAAACTAACTACCACCAATGTGAGCTTAGAGGAGGAGATTGAAAAACTCAATCAGTTTAAAGGGGAATCTAGCTTTCAGAGCCTAGAAAATAAACTTAAGTTTAACCTAGACAGATACCAGGAAACCATTAAATTTAGGAAACATCAAAAGTTTATAAGAGACTCTCGTGACTATCAGACAGGCAATATCTATACCTTCCCGAATCGCCGGCTACGACGAAACTCTGAGAATTACATCACCTCAGAGTACGACTCATCAGACACCGACTCTAGCAAGTCACTTTCAGAGTCCCAAACCCCCACAGCCCCTAATACTAGCAACCCCCGTGGGATCCTCAAAAAGGGAGTGGATTTTTTAGACATGAGCCACCAGGAGGACTACCCCAATTATCAAACACGGTACCAATCAAGGAACCGAGGGGGGAGAACAGGGAGAAGGGGGGAGGGAGGGAGAACAAGACGTTACTAAGTGCTCAACCAGCCTCTCAGCTCAGGGACACTCCAAAACTACAGGTGATTAATTTATCCTCCTTTCAACTCAATGATTCTCACAATAAGATTCTGGAAAAGGGGCTATCCTTTGTCCCTACCCCGAATTTTGATCGATTCATATGGACAAAGGATTTGCACCTTTTCGCGAGAAAATTAGCATTGCATAAGTTTCATGAAATAAATAAGGAGAAGAGAGCAAGGTCCCTGGGTCTGACTATCAGCGATATTGACTGCCTCAACAATTTGGTATCTCTACTCGATGAAAACGAAACTGGACCTTCCCCGAAACATACTAATCTCAAACCTAAGAGCCGTTTCACTCCAAACTTCTCCGCTTTCAGGAACATTGACTTGTTCCTGGAGGCTGTGAAAAATGAGATTGAGTGCATTGAAACTAAAAATCTTAGTAGCTACCCGAATGAGAATCTATCCCACCAAGAACAAAACGCTCTAAAAGAACTAAAGGATAATGATTCCATGGTAATCAAACAAGCTGACAAGGGGGGAAACGTGGTTATAATGGATTCATCTAAATATGAGAAAATGGTCCAGGATGTTCTAGGCAATAGAGATACATACACTGTACTACAGTCGGATCCCACCAACACCTTTCTCGGAAGGTACAAGTTGATTTTGGATGAGGGACGCAGTAGAGGGTTGCTCTCCAATGAGGAATATAATTTCATCCTCAACCCTACCCCAAGGATAGCAACCTTCTACTGCCTCCCGAAGGTCCACAAAAGTCTGGAGGACCCACCGGGCCGCCCCATAGTATCTGGGATCGATAATCTGACCCAAAATGGGAGCCTATATATTGATCAGATCCTCAGACCATTTGTGGAACATCTCCCCTCGTACATCAGAGATACAAAACAAGCATTACATCTTTTATCGAACCTCCACATTCCGCCAACGTCCAATCTGTGTAGTCTGGACGTTGAGGCCCTGTATTCCTCTATTCCACATCAGAGAGGAATTGAACACGTCCAGCTCTTCCTCACAAAGAGGGGGAGTGAATATCAGGCACACACTGAATTTACTCTAAACTTATTGAGGTTCATATTGTCGCATAATTATTTTCTGTTCCACAAAAAGTTCTACCACCAGGTGAGAGGAACGGCAATGGGTACGGCGTGTGCGCCATCGTATGCCAACCTCCACCTGGGGTGGTGGGAGGAGCAAATAAAAATCTCTGATGTACTTGCACCATTCAGGCCTAGGATCCTAGCATGGTACAGATATATCGACGACATTATATTGGTCTGGCAAGGCGACAGCATCGAATTTGACCAATTTGTCTCTCTCCTTAATGACAATGAGGACAACCTTAAGTTTACCGCTGAATTTGGCGGGTCTTCTCTTAATTTCTTGGATCTCACAATTTCGATGTGTGAGGATGGTTCCCTTAAAACTACTCTATTTAGGAAACCATCAGCATCCAACTCCCTTCTTAAGTGGGAGAGTCATCATCCGAGAGCCCTTAAACAAGGGATCCCGACCGGACAATATCTCAGACTCCGACGAAACTGTTCGAACTTAGAAGATTTCCAATTTAAGGCTAGAGCCCTGAGAGCACAATTCAAAGAGAAGGGGTACCCAAACAAATGCTTGAAAAAAGCATATAAAAGGGCCCTTCTCACTAATAGGGAGGACCTCCTATTAGAACCATCTAACTCCAAAACCACTCCGAATAAAATCCTTCGAATGATTGGTACATTTGACTCTGGCTGGAACGCAGTAAGAGAATCCCTCCGAAAATTCTGGCCCATCCTACTTAAAGACACCCACTTAAAACCAGTGTTGACGCCGCAGGTTACAATCACTGCTCGTAGGGGGAAGAACCTACGTGACATCTTGGTTCCCAGCCACTACGTGGCCAAACAGAACCCCCAGACCACCTGGTTAAGTGGCTCGATCCCAGTTGGTACTTATAAATGTGGCAGATGTGTAGCCTGTAGACTCATTCTGAGAGACTCTAAGAGAGTCCAGGACAGCGAAGGTAAACAGTCTTTCCAAATTAAGCATTTCTTCAACTGCAACTCTATGGGGGTAGTCTATCTCCTCACTTGCAGCTGTAAACTTATGTACGTTGGTAAGACCTTCCGCCCTTTTAAGGAACGCATGAAAGAACATGCAAGATGCACAAAAAACCGTATGGAGACACCAATCTCCAGACATCTCAAAGACAAACATGGGGGTTCATCCAAAGACATACGTTTTTGTGGGCTGGAACTGGTGAAGCGAGAACAAAGACGGGGGGACTTTGACAAAATCCTGCGCCAGAAGGAATGCAGGTGGATTTTCAAACTGAAGACCCTAAACCCCAAGGGGCTTAATGAGGGTTTTTCCTTTTCTCCATTCATCTGAAATAAGATGAATATCTCGCTCCTGACCACTATTTTGAGAACAAACTCTGCCTCTCACCTATGTATTTGTCTAAAGACAACTCATCCTCTATGAATACATTAATGCCGTATTGAATGACATGATTTGTCAGATTCATGTCCATTTCCTGAAACACTATTTTTCTATCGGTTCACACCTCTTTGGATAGAGGACCCGTCAATTTAATTTAATGCAACCGTAGTGTCTGATTATAAGATTTTATGTACACATTATATATATTTCTTTCTCTTCTCGGGGGAGGAGGTGGGATCTCTCTCCTCTTACTATAGTCAGTGGGACTACGTTTGACCGAGATATATTTGGTCCCCTCCTCCCATATGTATGTTCTGGCAATATAACATGTAAACTTTGGCTCACTTTTTACTGGTTTTTTTCTGATGACCACCATCACTAGTTTACCAATTTACAAATAATAGCAAATATGGGAATACTACTATGTATCCGGTATCTATGGGTCTGAAACATTCACTCTATGTACATACATGTTTAAATAAAATTGCTACACACCAGTGCAAGCTATATGAATTTTTAAATAAAATTGCTGCACACCGGTGCAAGCTATATGAGTGTCCACAATAACCTATGGTTGCCCCAGTATATTAAACATTGCCCTATAACACCATTCTATATATTTTTAGACCAATGGTATCAGGCATCACACCGAGCCATTTCTCTCCTTAACCTCAAAAGACTAAATCCACTAAGAAGTTAATTATTAATACTTTGTCTGAGGTCTGGCTCTTTTGGCACTGTTTAGGAGATTTTCGCCGATCTCCTGCTATTCACTGCCTGATTTATTATTTTTTGACTATTACCTGTATACCGACACTTTCTTTTACGGCCCCTATGAATATCGGGCTTTACGGTCATCTAAATGTGAGTCTAATTAATTAATGTGAGCATGAACAATAACACTGGGACCCATTGGTATACCGATCCATATTAGATTATTTTATTATTATATTATAATATTACTTATATTTTGTAACTTGGTATTCTGGACTCAAGCGAATCCCTCTGTTTTCCCTCCCCTCCCTCCCGCCCCCGTTTCGGAGTGGCTGGTATCTAAGAGAGGAGGGAACATGATAAATGGGATCTAACCCTGTAACGCCCCCTACATTCTGTTGGGTGGCGTTCCGATACTGGGAGGACGTTCGTAAGAGTATCCACGTGGGGCAGTTTGGGAACACCCCTTGTAATGTGATTGGCGGTTCTCAGCCAATAGGAACATGTCCTCCCCTTCAAAAACCGGCAACGAGCCCACTAACTTTCCAGCTCTTGACAAAGGCGTGTAGATACGCCGAAACGCGCGTTGAGCGTTCATTCTGAGCCGATGCTCACCTCTAGACTTTGTATTCTCAACTTGGAATGATCTGAGCCGACGCTAATTCCTAAGATTGAGACGAATATTTTTATCTACACCACTAGGTTTCCTATTTGGATGGGTTAACACTTTGAAGATTTGGAATCTCTGTTATGGGGTTTACCTACTAAGGGGTGGGATAGTAGTTTGATAGAATTTTGCATGTTGTATTGTCTGGGGAGCTAGGGACATCTTGAGGCTGCCTTGAAGTAGCAGTTAGCTCTGACACTCACAGATGTGAGCTAGACAGCTAGCCCAGGGCAAGTTTTTGAGACATGTGTGTGGTATGTGGTCAAGGTGTGGATACTAGCTGCGTTGTGTAGCAGCAAGTCTGTGTGTCTCCTTTTGTTGGAGCATTTCCCTCACTCCTGTGTACCCTACCCTCTATAACACCTGCCCTTGGCAGCAACCACAGCCCTTCTACTCCCTAGGACTCTCATGTATATAGTGCTATATACACAGTTTTTGTGTCATTACCTCGGACCTAGGGGTCCATAGCACTTATATGAACATTGTTTATCTTTCCTCCCCTGCCCCGCTTTGGTATCCCCTCCAGTAGATTTCAGATACTTATACTTTGGAGCTTGTGGCTCCTTCACTAAAGTCTACTCCACGAAACCTTTTTTACCCACCGTCTGGATCCTAGTGTGTAGTGGCATTTCTATGGCCATTTTCTGTGGCCTTTTTAACTTTACTTTAATCGTATTTGTTTGCTTTTTCAATAAAGGTTTACCCTAGTTTTCCCCCCTCCCTCCCCTGTATATGTAACTTTCACTATTCTGAGGTATATATATTTGAAGGCAAATTCGGTCTACACCCATTATATATGAGTGTTCTCCAGATTCAGCTTTCATACCTTTTTTTCTCTTTGACAATATCTGGGGTTAAGCCCCTTATATACCTCTAGTAACCCATTTGGAGTGTGTGGGAGTTGTCTAGTCCAACTACACTCACCTCTTTCTTCCTATCTACTGATACATTTAACACATAAAACACACATTTCTACATATCCCCAGTTTAACTGAACACATAAATACCTACATAATATTTAAGACAGTATTACTGTGATATGTTACAAAGTCTTAAAGGGACATTAGTCCCAAAAGTCCCAATATGTCCATCGCTGATTTTAAAGGGCCAGTAGCAGCAATATAAATTATTACATGCCCAAATATAGTGTTTATAGAGCAATATGTCCATGGGCCGTAGTCGCAGGGCAGGAGGCTAGCAGCCAGGCCTCTCCAGTTCACAGTGGCGAAGCTGGTTTCGCCACACATACATACATACATACACTGGCATGCATACACTGGCATGCATACATACACACACTGGCATACATACACACACTGGCATACATACACTGGCTTACATACACACACGCATACATACATACATACATACACACACTGGCATACATACACTGGCTTACATACACACACGCATACATACATACATACATACATACATACATACATACACACACTGGCATACATACATACATACATACACACACTGGCATACCTACATACATACATACACACATACACACACTGGCATACATACATACTGTGACAAAAGTACTCCTTTCCCTTGGTACCTTGTCCTGGAATTGGGGTGTTACACACAGTCTTTTCAGGCTTTAGAGACACTTCACACGCTGGATGAGGTAAATTAACTTGCTCTTTTATTGTGGTTCCAAAATAAATGCACAGTAAGGTATAAAGGTAACAAAAATATATAAAACAAAAGCCTTGCTCTTCTGAGCACTAACTAAACAAAATAATTAGCTAACTGGGTTTGGATGGCTTGTCCATTTCCCAACATAAACATAAACAACCTTACTGTTTCAGGTTTTCAGCTCTCTGTTTCCACTCACAGAAACCAAACACAATCTCTCTCCTTCCTTGGCAGGGGAGTACTTAATAGCACCGGTAATTGGCAATCCTTTTCAGGTGAGTTAAATTAGGATTCAAACGCTGGAACTGGACTTCTCACCTGTAGGTTCCAAGCAACTTCCAAAATGTGGAGTGGAGCACTGGCCCACCCTACTCTCCAAGTGCTCCACCCCAGGGCCCAAATATACACATATTTAAAGTGCAACATTCATTATAACATAACACATTTCCCTGGGGCTAATTACACAAAGTAGGAACCTTGCAAAATCTGGGGAGGTATATAGATTCCCTCCAGCACAATTCCTTGCTTTCGGTCACAATACATACATACACTGGCATACATACATACATACATACATACATACACTGGCATACATACACACACTGGCATACATACATACATACACTGGCATACATACACACACTGGCATACATACATACACACACTGGCATACGTACATACATACATACACTGGCATACATACACACACTGGCATACATACATACACACACTGGCATACATACACACACTGGCATACATACACACACTGGCATACATACACACACTGGCATGCATACATACACACACTGGCATACATACACACACTGGCATACATACACACACTGCCATACATATATACACACACTGGCATACATACACACACACTGGCATACATACATACACTGGTATACATACATACATACACTGGCATACATACATACACACACTGGCGTACATACACACACTGGCATACGTACATACATACATACACTGGCATACATACATACACAAGCATACATATACATACACTGGCATACATACACATACTGGCATACATACATACACTGGCATACATACATACACACACTGGCATACATACACACACTGGAATACATATATACACATACTGGACTACATACATACATACATTAGCATACATACATTCATACACTGGCATACATACGCACACTGGCATACATACATACACTGGCATACATACATACATTGGCATACATACATACACTGGCATACATACATACACACACTGGCATACGTACATACATACATACACTGGCATACATACATACACACACTGGCATACGTACATACATACATACACTGGCATGCATACATACACTGGCATACATACATACACACACTGGCGTACGTACGTACATACATACATACACTGGCATACATACATACACACACTGGCATACGTACATGCATACACACACTGGCATACATACATACACTGGCATACATATACATACACTGGCATACATACACATACTGGCATACATACATACACACACTGGCATACATACACACACTGGCATACATATATACACACACTGGCATACATACATACATACATTAGCATACATACATTCATACACTGGCATACATACATACATTGGCATACATACATACACTGGCATACATACACACACTGGCATACATACACACACTGGCATACATACATAAATATATAAATCACAATAAATGGCACTCACCCTTAATCCTATAAATAATAGTAGAAATGCCCTGGTGCAATCCAATGCTGATAAATAATTATATAGCAAAAAGATGCACTCTTGGGTCTTTTTTTTTTAAATACTGACGATCTTTAATCCATGTATGGTTTGATCAAGCAACATGTAAATTGTACATGGATTAAAGATCGTCAGTATTTACAAAAAAGACCCAAGAGTGTGTAACGGATCGCCTGGCACCCCGACTGGGTACCTCCGTTAAAGGATGCTCCTAGCGCTTCCTGAGGACTCCAAGCACTCTGGCAGACACCACAATCACCGAATCTGAGAAGCAAATAAATCCTCTCAAGCCTCTGAATGCTGTAGACAGTTGAATAGGAACCATACGAATAGGTTTGCACTCCTAGCAGTCAAACTGGAACAGCATGCAATAAATCCTCCCCCAATAATGAGACGACACTTCACTTTGAGGGTTAAAACAGGAACTCTGGTGCTGGGACACCCAGCCTGGTTTTTATTACAGTTGTTACAAATACAGGACCGCCCACAGGGAGGGATAAAATAACCAATCATATCACAGTTACATCCCACATATTCCCTCCCCTTATCCTGAGAGGAAACTCAATTATACATACAGTTAAAACATACTTTCTACCCAACTTTCATACCTCTAAAACCATACATCCAATCTCGATAAATACGTAGTCTAACGTATTCAGACTCAGCATACTTTAAACATAAACATTCTCAAAAATCATACAAATCCCTCCAGTATATCAAAAGTTAGACGGAAGTTATTTTATGACCGACCGCAAGCACATTTTCCTGCCCAAAACAGTTACATGGATTTTGGCTATGCGATCGGTCAGTTTCCTGCATAAAACGTCTAAGTCCCGTTCGAAGTGTTGCCTGTACTTCGACTTTAGTCGAAGTGTCGAAGTGGAGGTGATGGTAAGGGTCGGCAGTGTTCGGCGTTAAAATGGCCGCCGCCACGTGGTCCTTTGTCCGATGCCGGTCACTTCGAGAACTTCGGCAACTTCGACACTTCGGCTGCATCCGAAGTGCCATATAAAAAGTGCCAATCTTTCCCCAAAGTATTTAAAGGGCTAGGAACAGTATTATACAATCCATTATGCCCAAATACAGTTCTTAAATGGTCAGTACAGTATAATAGCAGTCCATAAGCCCCAACTCAGTCCCTTAAAGGGCAATGTCTCCCAGGGGCCATAATCACTGGGCAGGAGGCGAGCAAGCAGTCCCCTCCAGGAAACTGGGGCAGACTCTGGTGCAGGGTCCAGTATCTTTTTTCTATATAATTACATAAATATATATATACACACACCTCATTTTCAGCCACCCTCCTCTTCCTTACCATTTCGTTGCAGGAGGGTGGCTGGGGATGATGTGAGTCGGCTGACTCTCCTCGCGGCCTTTCTCTCCTCCTTCCCACGCGGAATAAACAGGGAGGAAGTGACCGGACGTCACTTCCTCCCAGCAGCAGTTGCTTTCCGGCTGCATTTTTTTTTTTTAAAGGGGCCCGGTCGCGCTATTACAGCGCTGACTGGGCCCCTGAAGATAATAGGGCCCATTGGGTGGCCCTAAATGCTTGGGCCACCTGATGGGCCCCAATCAGCGTGTGGGCCCCGGTGCATATGCACCGGTGGCAGTTCTGCTGATACACGTGGGGCCCGGGCGGCTGGGCCCCCCAGGGCCGCCAGGCCCGTGTCAACTGTCATGGTTGTCACCACCTGATGGCGGCCCTGAGCGACAGTGTGAGTTCCAGGGAGCCGAAGGTGCCGTCCTTCCTCCCCAGCGGCAGTGTGAGTTCCAGGGAGCAGTGTGAGTTCCTTCCTCCCCAGCAGCAGTGTGTCCTACAGCGAGCAGAGACAGTTCGTCTCTTTCCCCAGCAGCAGGACAATGTTACGAGAGTGGAGACAGTCGGTCTCCCTCTCCAGCGGCAGCTGACCCTACCAATCTTCCAGACGGCGCAGATGGGACTGTGGTCTCTGTGCATGACCCACAGGGATGCTGGACAGCCTGTCTAGATCCCCAACTACCCTTGCAGGGGCACCAGGAGGAGGGGGTAAGTACTATTTCCCCTCCCCAGCCAAGGCCTAACCCAGCTGCCCCAGCAGAAGCGCTAGCATTGGGGCAGAGCGCAGACGGCCTCTGCCCCCCAAGCCCCCACAGCGTGTTGCCCAGTGACCTCAGGAATACCCAGATGCAGTAACGGTTTGTTGTGGGTGGGCTGCTCTTGTACTTTGCTGTTGTGGGTGGGTTGTCAGACTAACTCAGGCACCGACCGACAAAAAGTCAGGTACCTGGTTAGTGTACCCCCCAAAGGGGAGATATGTGGCGAAAGTGACCTTGCCACTGGTTTTTGGAGGGGCCTGTTTGCCAGCCTCCTGCCCTGCAACTATGGCCCTGGGATGTATGGCCCTTCTAGGAACTGATTTGGGCATAATGAATTTTTAGAATGCTGTTTCTGGCCCTTTAATTCCCAGAGAATGGATTTGTACTTTTAAACTGGCACTTTGGGTGCAGTCGGAGTGCCGAAGTCGTCGAAGTGGCCGCCATTCGAAAACCGAACACGTGGTGGCGGCCATTTTAACTAATTCGAATGCGGTCAGCGGTGAGTGCAGCCAAATCTATGGAACTATTTTCGGCTAGCCAATTGCACGAACACCGCTGACCCGTACCTTCTACTCTACTTCGACACTGCGGCTGGAGACTAAGTCCCGTTCGAAGATTCGAACGCTCCCGAACGACTGAACAGATTCTAATGATTTTCAGGTATGTTTGTATTTGAAATGTGCTGATTAATAATGTAACGGATCGCCTGGCACCCCGACTTGGTACCTCCGTTAAAGGATGCTCCTAGTGCTTCCTGAGGACTCCAAGCACTCTGGCAGACACCATAATCACCGAATCCAAGAAACCTTTAAATTCTCCCAAGCGTATGAATGCTGTAGACCATTGAATAGGAACCATACGAATAGGCTTGTACCCCTAGCAGTCAACTGGAACAGCATACAATAAATCCTTCCCCCAATAATGAGACGACACATCACTTTGAGGTTAAAACAGGAACTCAAGACTGGGACACCCAGTCTGGCTTTTATTACAAACAAGTGCATACAGGACACTCCCAGGGGGAGGATAAATTTAACCAATCACATGGATGTACCTCCCACACATTTCCTCCCCTTAGATTAGCACTTAACATAATTATACCGTACACCCTTTTCCCCAATTCCTGGATGTACCCCAAAAACCGGGGGTACACCTTTAAATCCAGCATCGCTGGATAGCCCTTATTCAGGGGGACAACATATCCAAAATTCAAGTAATTCGGATGAATGGTTCGTGAGATATGGGGTTCCAAAGATTTGACCGACCGCATGGGTAAAGTATCCGAAAACAGTTCCATGCATTTTGGCCCTGCGGTCGGTCACAAACAAGGGAATGAAAACAGGCGAATTGCCTGTGTTATAGAGCCTGGAGAGGGTTTGAATGAATTCCCTTGTTTGTGGGGTTCTTTCTACCGAACGGCGGGCCATTCGGTAGTTTCTATACGAATTTCTGGAAGTATGGAGGTCTCAGCGGTGTTTGCCTAGTCAAGTGTCCGATTTTAGTTCCAGACACTCGACGGCAAAACACCGCTGTTCGGTAGTTTAAGATGGCCGCCGCCACGTGTTTGTTTCCCGAATGGCGGCCACCCAGAGGACAAAGACCACACTGCACTGATTGCCAATTACCCGTTTGCAACATTGTTGCAAACTGTAATTGGAGGCACACTTATTCCTGGGTGGTCTGGTTGTTCGGTAGTTTCACTCAATATAATAAATGGAGTGATTCTACCGAACAATCAGATGAATGCTGCATACATAACCCAGGTTAAACTTAATACACATATAATATTACAGGCAGTACACTAGAATATGTATCACAGTCTTAAAGGGACAGTAGTCCCAAAAGTCCCAATATGTCCATAGATGCTTTTAAAGGGCCAGCAGCAGCAATACAAATTATTACCTGCCCAAATATAGTTTCTAAAGTGCAACACGTCCAGGGGCCATAGTCAGCGGGCAGGAGGCCAGCAGCCAGGCCTCTCCAGTTCACAGTGGCGAAGCTGGTTTCGCCACAAATAATATGTGACTTTTATTAACCCCTTAACCCCTTAACACCGCAGCCAAATGTACAAGTTGTGAACGAAACAAAATGTAAACAAAACCTGGCATTTGCGCTATATGTCTGTCCAACCGTAATTCACCTCCTTCATATTAAATGCACCCCCCCTTATTATATATCATTTTATTCAGGGGAAACAGGGCTTTCATTTAATATCAAATATTTAGCTATGAAACATAATTTAATATGAAAAAAATGGGAGAAAATAAGATTTTTTTTTATTTTTTTCGTTCTACATGACATTTTAACTGTCAATGTCATAATACTGTTTGCTTTTACTGCAATAAAATACACATATTTGTATTCAGCAAAGTCTCACGTGTAAAACAGTACCCCCTATGTACAGGTTTTATGGTGTTTTGGGAAGTTACAGGGTCAAATATAGCGTGTTACATTTGAAATTGAAATTCGCCAGATTGGTTACGTTGCCTTTGAGACTGTATAGTAGCCCAGGAAATAAATTTACACCCATAATGGCATACCATTTGCAATAGTAGACGACCCAAGGTATTGCAAATAAGCGATGTCCAGTCTTTTTTAGTAGCCATTTGGTCACAAACACTGGCCAAAGTTAGCGTTCGTATTTGTTTGTGTGTGAAAAATGCAAAAAACGCCAATTTTGGCCAGTGTTTGTGACTAAGTGGCTACTAAAAAAGACTGGACATACCCCATTTGCAATACCTTTGGTTGTCTACTATTGCAAATGGTATGCCATCATAGGGGTAATTTTCATTCTTGGGCTACCATAGGGTCATAAAGGCAACGTAAGCAATCTGGCGAATTTTAATGTGAAAAAAATTAAACACAAGCCTTATATTTGACGCTGTAATTTTTGAAAACACCATAAAACCTGTACATGAGGGGTACTGTTGTACTCAGGAGACTTCGCTGAACACAAATATTTGTGTTTCAAAACAGTAAAAAGTATTGCAGCAATAATATCGTCCGTGTAAGTGCTTTTTGTGCGTGAAAAATGCAAAAAACGTCACTTTTACTGGCGATATCATGGTTGTAATACATTTTACTGTTTTGAAACACTAATATTTGTGTTCAGCGAAGTCTCCCGAGTAAAACAGTACCCCCCATGTACAGGTTTTATGGTGTCTTGGAAAGTTATAGGGTTAAATATAGTGCTAGCAAATTAAATTCCCTATACTTTCGGCATGGGTGGTCAGGCAGGTCCCGCTAATTGTAATTAATTAGGATACCTAATTATGTAAAATTATTACATAAATATATGTGTAGAATTAATATATGTATATATATATACATATGTGTATATATACGTATATATATATATATAAAAAATTTTTTTAATATTTTTATTTATATATAGGTATATATATATAGTGATATATACGTATATATTTATGTATATAGATATATATATTATTTCGTTCTACGTGTATTTTGATATAAATATAGATATATTAATATCACAATACAGTTAGAACGAAATAAAACACATCTATATATTTTTTAATATTTTATTTTTAATTATTTTTTTTATTTTATTTTTTTACGTATTTACATATTTATTTTTTTATATTATTTATAAATATATATATAACAATAATTATATATATATTTAATCAGTATCAGTCTACGTGTAATTTGATATTAATATATATATATAATTATATATATATTAATATTAAAATACACCTAGACGGTGTATGTGTGTGTATGTATATGTGTATATATATACTTAGATCATATATATATAATATTTTTTTTTACACTTTTAACATTATTTTTATTTGATTTTCAGCCAGCAGGGGGACCAACTGTCATTACAGTTAGTCCCCCTGCTGGCAATACAGAAGCCAGCTATCCCGGCCATGTGATTGTGAGGTCCTCGCAAGGACCTCACTCTGACATGACCGGGAGGGACCGGAGGAGGAAGATGTGCCGCGGGGGGCTCCCTGGGAGTCCCCCCAACCGCGATCGCCGGAGTGGGACCGCCGGCGACCGGGTAAGTTACTAAAAACCGGAGGGCGTACTATTACGCCCTGCGGCGTTTAGAGCCGCTTTTAAAAGGACGTAATAGTACGCCCTCCGGACTTAAAGGGTTAAGGACCGGACTTTTTTTGCGATGTTGTACATTTGCGACCAGGCATCTTTTTGACACTTTTGTGGTGTTTGTGTTTAGCTGTAATTTTCCGCTCTCTCATTTACTGTTCTCATACAAATTATATATTGTTTTTTTCAGGACAAAAGGGGCTTTCTTTACATACCATTATTTATATAATCTCATGTAATTTAATTTTAAAAAAATGAAAAAATATGATGAAAAATTGAAAAAAATACATGTTTTTTGAATTTTATGTGAAAAATCTTTTGCTCACCTACAAAAGCGAATGAAAAAAACTGCTAAATAGATTCAAAATGTTGTCCTGAGTTTAAAAATACCCAGTGTTTACATGGTTTTTGCTATTTTTTTGCATGTTATAGGGCTATAAGTACAAGTAGGATATTGCGGTTTCAAAACATACATTTTTAAAATGTATCAATAGTGACATTATAACACTATTATCTGTCATAAATCGCTAAATAACACCCCACATGTACATATTTTTTTTAAAGTAGACAACCCAGGGTATTCAATAAGGGGTATGTCCAGACTTTTTTAGTAGCCACTTAGTCGCAAACACTGGCCAAAGTTAGCGTTCATATTTGTTTGTGTGTGAAAAAAGTAAAAAACTAAATTGAACGCTAATTTTGGCCAATTTTTGTGACTAAGTGGTTACTAAAAAAGACTGGACATAACCCAAGGTATTGCAAATGGGGTGTCTTCTTTTGCAAATGGTATGCCATCATGGGGGTAATTCTCATTCCTGGGCTACCATACGCTCTCAAAGGCAACGTAACCAACCTGGCCATTTTCAATGTAAAAATATTTGACCCATATATTTGACCCTGTAACTTTCAAAAACGCTATAAAACCTGTACATGGGGGGTCCTGTTCTACTCAGGAGACTTTGCTGAACACAAATATTAGTGTTTCAAAACTGGAAAATGTATCACAACAATTATATCATCAGTAAAAGTGCTGTTTGTGTGTGAAAAATGCAAAAAAAGTCACTTTCACTGACAATATCATCGCTGTGATATGTTTTACTGTTTTGAATCACTAATATTTGTGTTCAGCGAAGTCTCCCGAGTAAAACAGGTTTTAGGGTGTCGTAGAACGTTACAGGATAAAATACAGGGATAGCAAATTAAATTCTCTGGATTTTCGGCCTGGGTTGGCAGGCAGGTCCCTTAAATTGCAATCAATAAGATAACTTAATTATGTAAAAATATTACATAAATACGCACGTAGAATTTAAATATATATGCATATTTATATATTTGAAGTCTACGTGTATATTTATATAATTATTTATGTAATTTTGTATATGGACATATGAATAGTTCGCATTCTTTTTATTTATTTATATATACATAGATATATATACAATTTCATTCTAAGTGTATTTTGATGTAAATATATATATATTAATATCAAAATACAGTTAGAA
Source organism: Pelobates fuscus (assembly GCF_036172605.1). Taxonomy (NCBI): domain Eukaryota; kingdom Metazoa; phylum Chordata; class Amphibia; order Anura; family Pelobatidae; genus Pelobates; species Pelobates fuscus. The sequence goes on along the minus strand of NC_086323.1, from coordinate 210,208,406 downwards.
TAAAATTTCGTATAGATATATAATTTTTTTTAATTTTTATTATTATTTTTATTTTTTTTATTTAATTTAAATTATTTATTATTCGTATTTTATAATTATATATATATACAATATATATAGTTATTATATATTTTATATATATACGTGTGTAAATTAATTATAAGTGTATTTTTATATTAATATATGTACATATTAATATAAAAATACACTTAGCGTGACATTATATATATGATATATAGACATATATTATATAGGTATAATATATGTCTATATATCATATATATAAACATATATAATAATATTTTTTTTTATTAACTATAACTTTAAATTTTTTTTTGATTTTACAGTTGCAGGGAGACTGCCTGTCAGCACAGACAGTCCCCCTGCAGGCAGAGACTAGGACACCTATTGTGACCATGTGGTCGCCCTGTTGGGCGATCACATGGCCCCAGGGGTCCTAAACCGCCATGGGGAGACTGTCTGGGCTGCAGGCAGTCTCCCCACACCGGGAGCACCGCAGATCGCCGCCGGGGGAACGACGGCGATCGGGTAAGTACATTTTAAATTTAGGACGTGTTGGGGCTTGGGGCTTACGTGGTCGGGCGGCTGCTCCGAAGGCTCGTAGTGGGGTTCCATAGTGGCGTCGGCGGGTCACCGGGCGAATCCACGAGACCACCGTCCGAGCGGCATGGAGGTAGGACACACCCCTGTCTCGCAACATCATACAGAGGGTCGAGCAGAGCCGGTCCAGGGCCTCCACGGGGTGCGTGTGGGACTGGGCGCCCGCGTTCTGCTTCCATTGCTTTCGTTGGGAAGCCATCTTGGATAAGCACCGACAGTCTTTTGCTACTGCCAGTTGTCTCTGCTCGCTTTGTGTCATTTGCCCGCTTGTCTAGCTGGGACCGGGATGACCCCCACCGGTCCGGGGGGGGGTTAGGAAGTCGGTATCGATTCTTGGGGTGCCTGGTGCTGTAGAGAGCGGCCGCCTCTCCCCAGCTCCAACTCCTGTAGGCCTCAGGGTATGGCCCGGTCTGTGTGCCCCAACAGGCTCCAACTGGCACCAGAAAGGTATCCCCCGGTTCCACAGTGCACCCCCGACGTGGGTAGTGCACTCTGCTGGGTCTTTGGGCTGTATAGCCGGCTATATTGCCCTTGTTTCGGGTCACTCAGCAGGAGCTCCGTCCCCACACGTCTTTGCAGCTTGGCGGTCAGACTCCGCCCCCTAGGGTCCTGTCTCTTATTGGGGGAATTGCTACATCACTACAAGGGGTTGCTATGCTCTGCATACTCCCTTAGCTAAGCTAAGCTATTTTAAGAGCTTGTTCCTGCTTCACTCTCTTGGAGGAGAGGTTCACCCACTGGAACCTGGAGCCTTGTCATAGGTCCAGGGTGGGTAGGAGACGGCCCATTAATTTTAACAACCTGTCTATGATGATCCCAGTTGTCCACAGCAGCTTGCACTGGGTCTACTTCATTAAGCACTGTCCAATATTCCTCGGTTGAGCTCGGGTGAGCCCTGGGTAGCAAAGAGGGTTCACCCCAGAAACGGTCTCCTTCCACGCAGTGTACCGCTGCTCGAGGTGGGTTAGAGGGGGTCTATTCCAATCTGTTCATTTTCGTAAGGGGCAGTTGTTCCTGAAATGTCCGTCTTGCTTACATCCATGGCACAGAAGGGGGAGTTCGGCGGGGTGGGGGTCAGGTTGCTGAGTCGAGGGATAAAGCGACCTGCATGGGTTCCGACCTCTGAAGTCCTGGAAATCATCAGCTAGTCGGGCTTTGGATCCTTGACCTAATCACTTACCTCCGGTGTGATGAGATTAAAGAATTATTACAGGAGGATAAGTTGGGCATCATTCTTGACAGTTACCATTTGGCACCCTTGCATCCAGTTATGGGCTGCTTGTTGCATGCAGAGTCCTTGTGCCCTTTTCGTATTCCTCTGAATTTCCTCTGGTATGCTTCCAGGGTCACAGCATACCGAGCCAGCAGCTTCTCCTTGACCTTTTCATCGATGTGAATATTTGCGACTGGTACTGCTCGTTATGCCTCTGCCGCTCGCCCAGACAATTTGTTGCTTAAAATGGCAGCCCAGTTAATTTTATCCTACCCTCCTAGGGCGCATTGCTGTTCAAATTATCCTCCTCTCAATCCGTAAAGGCTTTAAAGGTTGCATAATTTAGTTTCCCCAGTCCCCCTACCGTTGATCCAGGTAAAGGAGCGGTATCGCCGACCAAAGTTCCGGAATGTGGGTCTCTCGCCTTTAGGGCCTAGGTGGCCTGAGCCATCACTTGCAGTATTATCTCTAGGGACGGGTTGGGACCCAGGAGGCTAAGCCTCCAGCGTACATCCGTCTGGAAGTCTGTTTCCTCCGAACTATCGCTCAAAGTGGTACTGGTCCTGTCACTCCATTAATTCTGCAACGAAGGTGACTTTCGGTTTGTTGTTAGCCACTCATCCTCCAACTTCCAGCAGCTCCTTCAATGTACTCCATTTCAAAAGGTGGTATTGCTGGTCCATTCCCTCTAGCTCTGTCCGGGATTTCGTTTCTGTAGCGAGAGCATCCCACAGCTGCCACCAATGTAATGAACTCCTATACCCCTGTGATGGACCCTCCGTCAATCGATGCTACTAGTGCTTACCAAGGACCATCAGCACCGCACCAGATACCATAAGCACTGCAGACCCCACAAACTGCCGCAGCCTGGTTGGGGTCTCGCCTTCTCCTACCCACCCTGGACCTACAACAAGGCTCCAGGCTCCAGTGGATGAACCTGAAGAGCAGGAACAGTTCTTAGAAGAGCTAGTGTTTGCATCCAGGGGAGTATACAGAGTGTAGCAATCCCCACTGTGATATAGCAGTACCCTACAACACGAGACAAGGCTGCGAGTTGAGGGTAAGAAGGACTGAAGGTTTATTGAACAGCTTTAGTTTTTATACAGTTTTTCCTCACAAGGTTGACGCCCAGGTGAACCTTGTGGGGCACAGGACACAGAATTAACAAACCAATAAAAACAGAGTCTTACATGCAGACACTCCCCTAGACTCCCCTAGACTCTCCTAGTCTTACATGCAGACACTCCCCTACAGTGTGTACACAATCCCTCCCCTCTGCCTGTGATACAATTAACAAAGACAATGGACTGACTCAATTAACTCTAAACAAAAAAAACATACATTTTTACAAACTCCAAAAAGTACCCCAAAATACAACATATCCCCACAAAAGTCACATCCCCTGATAGCCCCGATCTGGGCGAACAACACCGTGCACATGGTCCCGTGGCCAAAACAGTTCCATACATCGACGAAAAAACACTGCTGGACAATTTAAGACGGCCGCCGCCACATGTTAAAAGTCCAAGGGGCAGAAACAGTACTTTTGAACATGGGTTATCACAGGGTCCATAGTCCCAGGGTAGGAGGCTGGCAAACAGGCCCCTCCAAAAACCAGTGGCGAAGTTGCTTTTGTCACAACCCCGACTGAGTATATCCGTTATAAGTCTCCCAACTCCCAGGTAAATCAGTGATCAGAGCTCTTGGTTACGCAAACATCAGCCGAGACTTGATAAAGTGTACAAACAAGAAAAATATATGGGATAGGGCTGTTACATATACAAAAAGAACATAAACAAAATATAGTGTAATACAATTATAAATTAGAAGTGTTCCCTGTAAATGAATCCACTCACAAGATGAAGATGTATCCATGCACTCAAGGGTGCCTCCCCCGATGTTGCTGGAGTGCTGTAAATCCCTTTTTTTTTCAATCTGTATGTGCCGCTATGAATCAGGACTCCAATTGATGAAAGTAAAAAAATCAGTAGCTTTATTATAAATAAAAAGGTGAATAGTCACCAATATAATGCAATGAAAACAGCAATAAATGATCCTATGCGTTTCATCCCAGACTTGGAACTTCTTCCGGGACCCTTAAAATCACTAGCAATAACAAATATTCAAACAAAGCAGGCTGCTGTTCATGGCAGTTACCATTTTGGGGGTCCCTGAGATTGGTGGGGACATCCTTTGGGGACAATGTCAGAGGTTGGCGGGCTCTCTGTCACTGGGAGGTAAAGAGACGCACATTTTCTTGTGCTACGACCCCCAGATACAGAGACCTCTGGGAAGAAGACCCCTGCAAGAGGGAGGGCCCTGGGGGTGACACAGAGTGGCGGGAACAAGGGACAAAGGGACTGGAGTTCCAGTTCCATTATGCGACCCCTTGGGCGGGGGAAGACCATGGGACGAGACATTGTCTTCATGTGTGTTCCACCCCTTGCATTGGGAAAGTATAAAGCCAAATTTGGCCAATAAAGTTGTACCACTGGAACCATAGGCGTGCGCACGGGGTGTGCCGGGTGTGCCTGGGCACACCCTAATCACACCTCCGTGCTGCACTACCTTTGGGCAGACTAACATGTCGGGTCCTCGGTCTATGACCGAGGACCCGACACAGGAGGGGGCCGGCGGCGTGCACACAATGCCGCCGGGTGAGAGGCCCCTCCTGTCCGTCTGCCCTGATCCTCAGTCTGCAGCTCCGCCGGGAGTGAGCTGCAGACTGAAGTATCTCGCGATCTCCAGCCTGTCAGAGCGTTGCCACGGCAACGCTCTGCCTGGAGATCGCGAGACTCACCATGTGGTCTGCAGCTCACTCCCGGCGGAGCTGCAGACTGAAGAGAGAGGGCGCCCACTGGACCACCAGGGCAGGTATTTAAACCCCCCTCTGCCCCCTGTCACTCACTGCCCCCCCACCCTGCCTATGCCCCCATACCCCCTAACCCCTGTCCCTAGCCCTCTAACCCCCTAACCCCTGTCACTCACTGCCCCCCACCCCCCCTAACCCCTGTCCCTACCCCTCTAACCCCTGTCACTACCCCTCTAACCCCTGCCACTACCCCTCTAACCCATGTCCCTAACCCCTGTCACTACCCCCAACCCTTGTCACTACCCCTCTAACCCCCTAACCCCTGTCACTACCCCCTTAACCCCTGTCACTACCCCTCTAACCCCTTTCACTACCCCTAACCCCATTCACTACCCCTCTAACCCCTGTCACTACCCCTCTACCTCCCTAACCCCTGTCACTACCCCCTAACCCCTGTCACTACCCCTCTAACCCCCTAACCCCTGTCACTACCCCCTCTAACCCCTGTCACTACCCCCCTAACCCCTGTCACTACCCCCCAACCCCTGTCACTACCCCTCTAACCCCCTAACCCCTGTCACTACCCCCCTAACCCCTGTCACTACCCCCCTAACTCCTGTCACTACCCCCTAACTCCTGTCACTACCCCCTAACTCCTGTCACTACCCCCCTAACTCCTGTCACTACCCCCCTAACTCCTGTCACTACCCCCCTAACCCATGTCACTGCCTCTCCACCCCCAACCCCTGTCACTGCCTCTCTACCACCTAACTCCTGTCTCTACCCCCCCAACCCCTGTCACTACCCCTCTACCCCAACCCCGTTCACTGCCCCTCTACCCCCTAACCCCTGTCACTACCCCAACCCCTGTCACTACCCCTCTACCCCCCAACCCCTGTCACACCACTCTACCCCCCTAACCCCTGTCACTGCCCCTTTACCCCCCTAACCCATGTCACTACCCCCAACCCCTGTCACTACCCCTCTACCCCCCAACCCCTGTCACACCACTCTACCCCCCTAACCCCTGTCACTGCCCCTTTACCCCCCTAACCCATGTCACTGCCTCTCCAACCCCCTTAACCCCTGTTACTGCCCATCCACTCCCCCACCCCTGTCACTGCCCCTCTACCCCAACCCCTGTCATTACCCCTCTATCCCCAACCCCTGTCATTACCCCTCTATCCCCCTAACCCGTCACTACCCCTCTACCACCACTAACCCCTGTTACTACCCCCTAACCCCTGTCACTAACCGTCTACCCCCGCTACCTCCTGTCACTGCCCCTCCACCCCCCCACCTCCTGTCCCTCTACCCCCCCAACCCCTGTTGCTGCCCCTCCACCCTCCTAAACCCTGTCGCCCACACAGTGCACCCCTCACAATCATACACACTGTACCCCACACACACTGAATCCCTCACAATTACACAAACTGTACCCCTTACAATTACATACACTGTACCCCTCACAATCACACACACTGCACCCTTCACAATTACACCACACTGTACCCCTCGCAATCACACACACTGCACCCCTTACACGCTGCACCGCTCACAATCACACACACTGCACAGCTCAGCTCACAATCACACATACACTGCACCTACGTATACTTGTATTTGTGTGTGTGTATGTGTATATATATATATATATATATATATATATATATATGTGTGTGTGTATATAAAAATACATATACACGCGGCGTGTGTGTTTGTGCTTTAGGGAGCACACCCTAATGCAACAGGTAGCGCACGCCTATGACGGGAACTGTGTGTCGTCTAGTTACTGGGTGGGGGAGGGATGGGTCTGTTCATTTGTTAATAGCGAAGGTAACCAGCCAGGTTACCCAGGGTCCGCTACATAAGCCTATTAAGGCTACACTGAGCATTTGTTGCACAATATATTTTATGTACTTTTGCTTTTTGTGACAACTTGTTTTAACATATGTTTTAGTATATGTATTATTTTTTTTCAATTTGACAACTTTTATTTTCATAGTTAAGGGGGGGTTGGGTACAGAAAGGAAGAAGGGAGGGGGGGTTCAAAAGGTGTCACATTTATAAAATGTTGGTACATATTTGTGATCTCTGTCCTAGGTGGTTTATTCATTACACAGAGATGGTCAAATATTGTGAATGCAGTGCTCAATAACCTGATACATAGTGACCTTTTGCTTACACATCCTTGCTATGACTCCTTTCGTTTCATGCTTACTCTTGTGCTTTAATGTTTGGAGGAGCTGCAGCATTGTCGACTGTACCTGGATTGTGTTGGAGGGGCGGGTATAGGGTAGGTAAGTTACAACCTATGTACGTGTGGGTGCTTGTGTATGTTAAGTGGTCATCGTTTGTGTCATCACTCGTCTAGTGCATTGGGGCTAGAAGTTATGCGGGGTATTTGGCTACTTTCTCAGCTGGGACTTTTCTTATAGGGGATCTGTGATCTAGGATATATCTTCTCTGGTGACTTTGCTTTTAGTTCTTGCTCACTTATATCATTATATAGACAGAAGCAGCGTTCTCTGGGTATCTCGCTTGTCCCTGTGTCTTTCTGGTGGGACTTTCTGCCTGTTTAACGGAAAAGCTGTTTGTTACCTTTGTGTCTGCGTATCCCAGTTGCTGTGATTCGTGGGGGTAGTTGTCGTTTTCCATGCTCTGTGTGGCGAAACCAACCTCGCCACTGTGCACTGGAGAAGCCTGGTTGCTCGCCTGCTCCCTTTAGACTATGGCCCCTGTTCTTTTTCCCTGCAGAAAGGCTGGTTTGTGCCTTTCTGCGGACTGTTAAAGCCAGATAGCTATGCCATGGAGCCCAGCCGTATACTGAAAGACTGTATAAAAGACTTTGGCTCCATGGCGATTGAACTGTATGTATGTGATCTGAGTGCCATCCGGTCATAACGTGCGCTCAGATCTAAGCTATCTGGGGATAGGTAGTGTAACGGAGTGCAATATTAAAATCCATGATCTCCGCTGGTATTAAGGGTAAATCCACAGTCAGCGCTGAAAAGTAAGGCAATATCTCAAATCCCCCAGTAACCGGACGAAACACAGTTCTGGGAGTCAACTGAGGTCTTCACAGGCTTCCATATTTATACAATTCCCCATGCAAGGGGTTTCCAGACAGACTTAGCAGGGGTAATACAGTAGAGGACTACATGGGGGACTTAACATTCTGGACATTTCTCCCATCAGGCACTGCTGCACGAGATGGATACTCCCACTGGGATACACTGTTAAGTGGATTATCCCTCCGTGCAGCAGAACCGCCATTTTACTTTAAAATACATAACTCTCTCTTTATTCACCTTATTTGCACGAATGGACGGTCGGCAGATAGCTGGGGTCTGAGGTTATATTTCGTGAGAATACCGCTCAGATCCCAGCTAAAACTACCGAACGGCGCACGAAAAAGTCTTAACTATCGAGTTTGGTTTAAAACTACCGAACACAGATGGGAAACATAATGTGATGCGGGCGGAACTCCCGACCGCTCTGGAAGTCCAGTGGTGTTCGTGTCGTCGAGTAGCCATTTTCAGTTCCAGGCACTCGACGACCAAACACCGCTGAAGAGACAAAGGATCCAAGATGGCCGACCGCCGCGTGGTCGGTAGTCGAACGATTGCCACCTAGGAGAGCCTTTAATTACCTATTGCAACACTGTTGCAATCGGTTAATGAGCACCACACGTCCCTTAATGTGTGGTCTATCAGGGGGACCCGTATTCGTTTCACGAACAGCCCGGATAGTCACTGTTCGTAAAACAAAGTACATGAATGCTAGTGGCTTACGGCTGCTAGCATACGAATTACAATGGCACATACTATACACCCAAGTACATATACAACACAGCAGAAAATACAGACAACCTTTTGACATATAACATCCAGTGTTCTAGAAGTGGCTAGGTTTGCCACAGGTAGAATGTCTGTATTTTATGTATAAATGTAACCTTGTGTATTTTATTGTATTTTACTGTCTTTTTACAGCCATGTGCTTAATGGAGTTTTGCCTCTGTCCTTGGAGATAATTGGATTACTTCTCAATTATCTCCAGGATAGAAGACTCTGTGGAACTGGTTTTGGGCAGAAAAGCCATGCTTCATTTGGTCACAAAGGACTTCGATCTATCTTTTGAACCAATAGACCAATTTGGATGATTTTGACATTTGTATTTGGAGTATGCTGCTTATGAAAATGTATGTTTTATGTTTGTGACATGTATATTTTAGAAGTTATAAATATTGTGTAAAAACTGTATTCCTCTGCCTGTGATAATGAGATTACCCATTGTGTTCAGTAATCATATCACAGGCAGAGGGGAGGATTTTGTGTGGGAGTGTCTGTGTGTATTGTACGGATTGATTGGTTGTTCTGTAATACCCTGTGGGCTGTACTGTGGTTGTGGATTGGAAATAAAAGAGACTGTATGTGCCAGGACAGTCAGATTCTGCTTAACCCTCAAAATGAAGTTTTGACTCGTTATTGGGGGAATTGGATTGTATGCTGACTCCCAGAAGTGTAACCCTTTCATATGGTTTTCCTGTTCGGCTGCTTCCTGTGTTCGTGAGTTTCCTATTCGGGAGTTGGTGACTTTGTGCAGTTTGCAGTTCGGGAGATTGGTGTTTGCAGTAGCTGCTTGTCTATCTGGAAGGGGATTATCGCCTAAACGGTTTTTAACCTCTGGTGAGCAAAACGGTCCATTACACTCTGGCTATCAGGGTGGAAGCTGCTACCAGTGTGTGGAATAAAAGTTTGGAGTGTACCTTAGTTAAGTTGTCGGGCCATATATACAAGAAGCATATCTCCGGGGTTAAGTCAATTTGCATTGGTAGTGTCATGGTAGTTTACCCCAACTCGTAAGATTTAATCCAACAATTGACAAAATAGAGCAGAGATACGTCTTACCGGACCTTAGAATGGCCGGACTAGACGTAGAGGAGAGAAATACAGAGTCAGGAACGATCCGAGGTCAAGGGTACAAAGAGACAGAGAAAACAAGAACGAGCCAAGGTCTGGTACACAGTAATCAGTAAGCCGGCAAACAGTACAAACAGGGCTAAAGAGATAAATGGAGTCAGATACAAAGCCAAGGGCAAGTACGAAAAATCACTACTGAACACAACAAGCGCTAAAGGGAACTGAAACAGAAACCACGATAGGGCAGGGAGTTAAGGGAGAGGTAAGTATAAATACCCTAGTATTTAATTTGATTGGCCCCTGTCATATCCACGCCCCCAAAAGGTGAGTGTATGGGGAATGTGGAATGACAGGGGTCAATGGGAGACCGTTTTAAATTTCGGCTCCCACTGTCTCTTTAAGAGCGCGCCCGAGACGTGCGGCGCGCTCTTAGAGCTAGGCGGGACACATGATCGCATCTCGCGGTCAGTGCCCGCCTTCGTCAGAACATTGAACGAGCCGCGCGTGGGAATAGAGGACCGCGCACGGGAATAGAGGACCGCGCACGGGAATAGAGGACCTCTGCCGGCCCACGGATAAGGTAAGTACCGATACAGGTAGTAGGTGGTTGAGGATTTCGCCCACCATGGTCCAATAGGGCCGGATGAGCTCACACGACCACCATATGTGATAAAATGATCCCTTTTCAGATTGGCATCGCCAACATTGTGAGGAAGTGACTGGGAAAATGTGTGCTAGCCTTGTTGGAATTAAGTACCATCTATATTGTAGTTTACATATCTGCTCAAAGTGAGCAATGCATTTTGTATTCCCTTTGTGAGCCGTGTGTGCTCTGCTCCATTGTGTAGATGTAAAGGAGCAACCTAGGTCTTCGTGCCATGCTTGGGTATATTTGTCATTGGGCTCTACTGCTTTGTCCAGTAGTGTTGTATAAATGATTGAAATTTTTTTTTGATGCATCGTACCTCTGAGACACCAAGAGTCAAATTTGGAGAGGGTAGACTCCCGGAGGCGATCAGTAGTCGGGTTCATTAGGGACTTGAATTGGAGGTAGGAAAAAACGGCTCTACTGGGGAGGTGAAACTGAGTTTGCAGGTCTGGAAATGTTTTAAGCTTGGTACCTTCATATAAATTATGTACATGTGTGCATCCCGCCTTTACCCATATGTTGTAGTCAAAGGTCTGGTTTCTTAAGTATATGCTGTACATTGGTGTGGCTAGCGATGTCTCCGAGGGTCCACTGAGATGGTCCCAGTATTGGTCCCACACAGTTAACAATAGTGTAATTGTTACTAGCGCGTGTGGCGTTGCTGGTCTCTGTGCGTTAGATACTGTCAGGATCGGGTCAGGGATCCAACACGCAGAGTACAAAGAGTAGCAGATACGTATACCGGACCTTAGAATGGCCGGACTTAACGTAAAACTACGTATAGAATGGTCAGAGACAAGCCGAGGTCGAGGGAACGAGAAGACAGGTAAGCGAGAGACAAGCCGGGTCAAGGATAACAGAAAGACAGGAGAGTAAATACCAAAGCCGGGTCAGAACCAAAAGACAAGAGAGAAACAGAGCACTGTGTGACTAGGCAGACTAGAACCACGACAGGGCAATGAGTAAATGAGAGGGCCACTGTTAAGTATCCTGGTTAGGAAGAGAAGACACGCCTCCAGCGAGTCCTGATTCGTCTCCACAGATTTGAGTGACAGGGCGTTCCGGGTTGGCGTCATGACGTCGGCCTCCGGGCCTCCTGCTATAAAAGGAAGTGACTCCCTCGCGGCCGGCGTTTGCAAGACCGGGTGAACCGCGAGGAACCGAGGAGACATGCCGTCCGGACGGATAAACTTCTAAGTCTCTACCTCTCTCAGAGGTAGAGGCTTCAGGTACCCTGACAGTACCCCCCCTCTCAGATACGCCCACCGGGCGGAAGGAGCCGGGCGAGATGGAAAGCGGGAGTGAAATGCCCTGCGAAGGCGAGGAGCATGAACATCCTCTTGTGGTACCCAACTCCTCTCCTCAGGACCATAACCCTTCCAGTCAACCAAATATTGTACTCTCCCCCGGGAGACACGAGAATCAATAATGGAGTTAACCTCATACTCCTCCTGACCCTCCACCTGAACAGGGCGAGGAGGGGCGATCGTGGAGGAGAATCTGTTACAGATTAAAGGTTTCAGCAATGACACGTGAAAGGAGTTCGGGATGCGTAAAGTAGCTGGGAGAGCTAGACGATACGCCACTGGGTTAATTCGAGTCAAGATCCTGTAGGGACCAATATAACGAGGAGCGAATTTCATGGAAGGAACTTTAAGGCGAATATTCCTAGTACTCAACCAAACTCTATCGCCTGGAACAAAATTCGAAGCCGCCCTTCTACGTTTGTCAGCATGTTTCTTAACCAGCATAGAATTGTGTAGAAGAATTTGTCGAGTCTGATCCCACAACTTCCTCAAATTAGCAACATGGACATCAACCGACGGCACTCCTTGGGAAGGAGAAACCGAGGGAAGAATAGATGGATGAAAGCCATAGTTCATGAAGAAGGGGCTTGAATGCGTAGAGTCACAAACGAGATTGTTGTGCGCAAACTCCGCCCAAGGAATCAAACCGACCCAATCGTCCTGGTGTTCGGAAACAAAACAACGTAAGTATTGCTCAATCTTCTGGTTGGTTCGTTCGGCAGCTCCGTTAGACTGAGGATGATAGGCGGAAGAAAAATTCAATTTGATGCCTAATTGAGAACAGAATGATCTCCAGAAACGTGAAACAAATTGGGAGCCTCTATCAGAAGTGATCTCCGAAGGAATCCCATGCAAGCGAAAAATCTCTTTAGCAAATATCTCCGCCAATTCAGGAGAAGTCGGAAGTTTAGGTAAAGGTACGAAATGTGCCATCTTGGTAAACCTATCGACTACGGTGAGGATAACAGTGTGCCTTTTAGGAACAGGCAAATCCACAATAAAGTCCATTGCCACACAGGACCAAGGTTTGTCAGGAATTTCCAGAGGTTGTAGAAGGCCACAAGGAAGTGAATGCGGTAGTTTAGTTTTAGTACAGACCTCACAGACTCCGATAAAATCCTTAATATCCCTCCGTAACGAAGGCCACCAGAAATCTTTGGAGATCAAAGAATACGTCTTGCGAACACCCGGATGGCCAGCCACCTTACTCTCGTGAAGACACTGTAAGAGCTCCAGTTGGAGTTCAGGAGGAACGAAATGTCTGGAAGCAGGAGTCAGTCTAGGTGCCAGATGCTGCAAGCTCCTTATCTGATCAAGCAGCGGAGAGTGGATTTTGAGAGTAGTGTTAGCGATAATGTTACACTTGGGTACTATAGAGGACAAAACCAGCTCAGATATGGCAGCAGGTTCATATTGGCGAGACAAGGCATCGGCTTTAGAATTCTTAGAACCTGGCCTATATGTGAGTATGTAGTTGAAGTGAGTGAGGAATATGGACCAACGAGCCTGTCTAGATGATAGTCGTTTAGCCTCTCCAATATAGGATAAGTTTTTATGATCTGTCAAAATAGTAACAGGATGCAAAGTACCCTCCAATAAATGTCTCCACTCCTTTAAGGCCATTATAACCGCTAGGAGTTCCCTGTCACCAATGTCATATCTGCTTTCAGTACCTGACAATTTTTTGGAAAAGTATCCACAAGGATGTAATGGTTTATCTACACCCAACCTTTGGGACAGAACGGCACCTATACCTGTCTCAGAAGCGTCAACTTCGAGTAGGAAAGGTAGTGTAGTATATGGGTGAACTAAAATTGGTGCGGAAGCAAACAGCTCCTTGAGTGTCTTAAAAGCCAGAAGTGCTTCAGTAGACCAATTCTTAGTATCAGCCCCTTGTTTGGTCATATTGGTGATGGGAGCAATGATAGAGGAGTATCCCTTAATGAAACGTCTGTAGTAATTGGAGAAACCAATAAATCTCTGGATAGCCTTGAGACCCTTAGGTAAAGGCCAATCTAATATGGATTGGAGCTTCTCCGGATCCATTTCAAACCCCTCTCCAGAAATCACGTAACCAAGAAAGGTAGTTTGGGATTGGTCAAAGCTGCATTTCTCTAATTTGCAGTATAAGCCATGCTGAAGAAGTTTGTGTAAAACCCTTCTGACTTGTCCGTGGTGAGTTTCAATATCCCTGGAATGTATAAGTATATCATCAAGGTATACAATCACACAGTCATCTTGAAACTCCCTAAGAACCTCATTAATAAGATCCTGAAATACCGCCGGGGCATTGCAGAGACCAAAAGGCATTACAGTATACTCATAGTGCCCACATCGAGTATTGAACGCAGTTTTCCACTCGTCTCCGTCATGAATTCTCACCAAATTATAAGCACCTCTAAGGTCTAACTTAGTGAAAATCTTAGAACTTTTTAATCGATCAAAAAGCTCGGTGATCAAGGGAATCGGATATGCATTTCTAATGGTTATCTTGTTAAGACCTCGGTAGTCAATGCAGGGTCTTAAAGAACCATCCTTCTTTTTAACAAAAAAAAATCCAGCCCCAGCAGGAGAGGAGGATCTCCTAATGAACCCCTTGTCTAGGTTTTCACGAATATACTCCTCTAGAACTAAGTTCTCATTCGTAGACAAAGGGTATACATGACCCCTGGGAGGCATAGTACCAGAAAGTAAATTAATTTTGCAATCAAAAGGCCTATGTGGTGGTAAGGTATCAGCTTTTCCTTTGTCAAATACTGCCTTTAAATCTTGATACAAGGACGGTATCTGTACTTTGGTAGAGTCGGTAGCGTTATTAAGTGCGTTGACACTACAGAGAGGTGACACTTTCTTTAAACAATTCTCTTGACAATCCTGACCCCACGAAACTATTTCCCCTGATCTCCAATCTATAACGGGGTTATGTCTCTTAAGCCAGGAGTATCCCAGGACTATGGGAACAGAAGGAGATGAAATGAGTAGTAGGGATATTTCCTCCTTGTGTAGAATACCAGTAGTTAAGTTAAGAGGTGTGGTCTCCCGGAAAATCACAGGCTCAACTAAAGGTCTACCATCAATGGCTTCAACAGCCAAGGGTGTCTTCCTTAACTGGGATGGGATAGTGTGTTTGGTGAGAAACTTTTGGTCGATAAAACTCTCAGCAGCGCCGGAGTCTATCAATGCCATAGTCTCTAAGGTTCCCTTCTCCCAAGTTAAAGAGACCGGTAATAGGAGTCTATGTTCTTTGTAGTTATGAGTAGAGGACAAAATTGAAACACCCAAGGTCTGTCCTCTAGAGAAACTTAGGTGCGAGCGTTTCCCGGACGACTGGGACAGCTCAAACGTACATGACCTCTGGCTCCACAATACATACACAGTCCCTCCCTTCTCCTGTACTGTCTCTCCTCCTCTGACAGACGAGTAAGGCCTAACTGCATAGGTTCTGAAAACTGTGGAGTTTTGGTTTCAGAAATTTGAAATGATGGTGCTAGTCTAAAGGAAGATCTACCGGTTCTATCTCGAGTATTCTGCCTCTCCCTTAGACGTTCGTCAATACGAGAGATAAAGGAAATTAAGTCTTCCAAGTTCTCGGGAAGCTCTCTTGTCGCTACCTCGTCAAGTATTACATCGGATAATCCATTTAAAAATACGTCTATATAGGCCTGTTCATTCCATTTTACCTCTGCCGCCAAAGACCTGAACTCTAGTGCGTAATCCACAAGTGTTCGGTTGTCTTGTCTAAGGCGCAACAGTAATCTGGCTGCATTGACCTTCCTGCCAGGGGGATCAAAAGTTCTTTTAAAAGCAGCTACAAAGGCATTATAGTTATAGACTAATGGATTATCATTCTCCCACAACGGATTAGCCCATCTCAGAGCTTTCTCAATGAGTAAGGTAATAATAAATCCCACTTTTGCCCTATCAGTAGGGTAGGAACGGGGCTGTAGCTCGAAATGGATACTGATCTGGTTCAAAAACCCACGACACCTCTCAGGAGAACCAGCATAACGTACAGGTGGGGTAACTCGGGAAGAAGCACCTACAGTAGCTACCTCTAGCCCTGAACCCACAGAAGAAGCAGACGTATTACGCATCTCCTCAGGTGGATTAATAGGACGTGATAGCAGCGCCTGTAGTGCTAGAGCCATCTGATCCATCCTATGATCCATGGCGTCAAACCTAGGATCAGGAGAACCAAGCTGACAATTTGTACCTGCAGGATCCATGGCCCTGTCGTAATGTCAGGATCGGGTCAGGGATCCAACACGCAGAGTACAAAGAGTAGCAGATACGTATACCGGACCTTAGAATGGCCGGACTTAACGTAAAACTACGTATAGAATGGTCAGAGACAAGCCGAGGTCGAGGGAACGAGAAGACAGGTAAGCGAGAGACAAGCCGGGTCAAGGATAACAGAAAGACAGGAGAGTAAATACCAAAGCCGGGTCAGAACCAAAAGACAAGAGAGAAACACAGCACTGTGTGACTAGGCAGACTAGAACCACGACAGGGCAATGAGTAAATGAGAGGGCCACTGTTAAGTATCCTGGTTAGGAAGAGAAGACACGCCTCCAGCGAGTCCTGATTCGTCTCCACAGATTTGAGTGACAGGGCGTTCCGGGTTGGCGTCATGACGTCGGCCTCCGGGCCTCCTGCTATAAAAGGAAGTGACTCCCTCGCGGCCGGCGTTTGCAAGACCGGGTGAACCGCGAGGAACCGAGGAGACATGCCGTCCGGACGGATAAACTTCTAAGTCTCTACCTCTCTCAGAGGTAGAGGCTTCAGGTACCCTGACAGATACCCAGAATAAATAATGTAGACCGGCTTTGCAGGACCAGTGTGATTCAATGGCTACCCATTGTGGTGTGTTGTGTTGTATGTGGGTGCTTGCTATTGTGGATAGGATTGCAGCTTTGTAATATAGTTTTATATCTGGAAGGTTCATCCCTCCCTTCGCTACCGTTTTTTTGAGTGTGGTTATTGCGACCCTGGGTCTTTTGTTCGCCCATACAAACTTTGTGATAGCTTTTTCTAGTGCCATCAGGTAGTGTTTGGGTAGAAGGATCTGGAGCGTGCAGAATAGGTATTGTAGTTTGGGGAGTAACGACATTTTGAATGACGCCATCCGCCCGTACCAGGATATAAAGTCCCCACTCCAAGTTTGAAGTGTATGTGCTATCTCCTGATATAGTTTCTCATAGTTGTGTTTGTGTAGAAGGTGTGTCGTTCTGGCTAGTCTGATCCCCAGGAAGGTTTTGTAATCATCCCTCCAATCAAAATTAAAGGATGCCTTAAGGGTCTGCAGTAGGGACCCAGGAAGGTCCAGGCCCATTGTCTGTGTTTTGGTCAAATTTAGTTTATAGTAGGAGACCGTGTTGTAGTCGTGTATGCATTGTAGTAAGTTTGGGAGTGAGATGTGAGGTTGTGCCAGGGTCAGTAGGATGTCGTCCGCAAATAGGTTTAGAGTATATGTTTTGTCGCCTGCCTGTATGCCATGAATGGATGGATTTGCTCGTATCACTGAAGCTAGGGGTTCCAATGCCAGCACATAGAGCAAGGGCGACAAAGGGCACCCCTGTCTAGTTCCATTCATGATTTTAAATTTGTCTGAAACAAATCCTGAGTTAAGAACTAGAACTTAAGAGTATAGGGCCTTGACCACTGAGATGAAGTTCCCAGGGAGCCCAAACTTGTGGAGAACTGCTTCCAGGAACCCCCATCCCAGTCGGTCAAATGCCTTTTCCGCATCGAGGGAGAGCAGCAGCCATCCCCCCTTGGATGCTTTGAGGCTCTGCATTATGCTGAGAACTTTTCTGGTGTTATCCGCCCCCTGCCTTCCCATCACAAACCCTACTTGGTCATCATGGATGATGTGGGGGAGTAAGGGTCTCAATCTCAATGCCTAGAGTTTGGCTAGGAGTTTTGCATCCGTGTTGAGGAGCGAGATAGGTCTAAAATTTTGTGGGCATGTTGGCGGTTTCCCTCGTTTGGGGAGGGTAATGATGTGTGCCAGCTGTATTTCCCCGGGGAGAGATTCCCCTCTTATTGCTTCATTGAATACTGCTGCTAACTGAGGTGCCAGTATCTCCTGGAATTTGTTGTAGTAGGAGTTGGCAAAGCCATCTGGGCCTGGGGCCTTGCCTTTCGGCAGGGTTAATGCTGGAACAGGACTGATTTACTGGCACACAGAACAATTTATGCAGCATAAAACTCCTCCTCTGGGCCAGGCTAGATAATTGAGTTTTAGCAATATACATAAAAAACAAAAGAAAAGTATATACACTAAAGGTGAAAACCGTATAACTGGAAGTGATCCCAGGTGTACTTCACAGCCACCTAAGAGAATATTCACATATATATAAAGAAGTGGAAACCACCCAGAATACGTTAAGATCTATATATGAAAATAGAATGACCTGTATTGAGGTAAATCCTCCAAACATGCGCTCTGTATAAACAAATCAAATAGCTAACATAGCGTAAAATAGTTTAAATTAGGGATATAAATAAATGTGGTGTGAATGCACTCACAAACAGATGGGAGGTTCAAGCCTTTCACCCACTCAGGGGTACTGTGATGAATATAAGATGTAGGATGTAGTCTTCCAACCAGATATGAAAAATAAAGGAATCAAATATAGTGAAAGTACGTTATAAAAATATATAACACGTTTTATTGGTCGCACTTACACTTGGGATGTATAAAACAGCATATCTCCAAATAATTATGGACCTCTTGGTGATGTAAATCCAGAGTTTTCACAATGGGAGTCCAAGAGCAGTAATTAAAATACAGCAAAACATAAAATAAACAATGATAAATAAAAAAAGTTCACAGGAACATGAATCCAACGCGTTTCGTCCGTTAGAACGCTGGACTTCTTCAGGGATTTCTAAAGGTTCTTCCTTGTGAGTCTTTTATAGCTGGTAAAATCTCCGGTTCGTCCGGACAGCTGAAGATTTGGCGTGCGTTTCACAGGTGGAACGCAAAAAGCGCGCCGAATATCCGGAACGCTTGATTAGTATTTCCGGGTATGAAGACACATGCGCGCGACTCGCGCATGCGTAAACAACAAGTACCGCAACCTACGAGGGACATAAAACATAAGGCGAAAATCGCCTGAGAGTCTGCTACAGAGAATAAAATGTAATATTGGTGTGATCCTATCAGAACCATCAATGCAAAGATAAGGGACATGAAGATGAAAAGGAAATGGATATATATAATAAAAAAAAGGGGGGGGGGGGGGAAATATGGGATTTAACTAAAATAAAAAATAAAACATTTCCAATGGTCATTTTCAAAAAATCCACTAATCTAAAAAACAAATTGGCACCCAGTTTACTACCTAGTGCACCTCCCTGTAATAATTTTTTGAAAGCTCCGATACAAGTTTTTTTTTAGCTGTGGCCACTGCTTGACTTGTAAACACCAAAAAAGAAAAATCAAAGATTTTGTGGGTACTTATACCAAAAAAACGTACACTATCAAAAAACACATTCATTGTTCTTCTTCCTTTGTCATTTATTTGCTGCAATGTGGCTGTGGGGCCCAATATTTTAATTACTGCTCTTGGACTCCCATTGTGAAAACTCTGGATTTACATCACAGAGAGGTCCATAATTATTTGGAGATATGCTGTTTTATACATCCCAAGTGTAACTGCGACCAATAAAACGTGTTATATATTTTTATAACGTACTTTCACTATATTTGATTCCTTTTTTTTTTCATATCTGGTTGGAAGACTACATCCTACATCTTATATTCATCACAGTACCCCTGAGTGGGTGAAAGGCTTGATCCTCCCATCTGTTTGTGAGTGCATTCACACCACATTTATTTATATCCCTAATTTAAACTATTTTACGCTATGTTAGCTATTTGATTTGTTTATACAGAGCGCATGTTTGGAGGATTTACCTCAATACAGGTCATTCTATTTTTATATATAGATCTTAACGTATTCTGGGTGGTTTCCACTTCTTTATATATATGAGCAATATACATAGCTCAATTATCTGCTGGCCAGAACATTTACAGTTTAACATACTTTTTACCTAACATTCATAATTCTAAAACCATACATCACATTCACATAAAAATTACATATTCACAATCAATCCATTCAGGGGAACAACATATTAAAAAATGGCATGAATCAGACCAGGGGTTCAAACGTTAGTAAAAGTATATTTTGGTCCCTGGCTGGCAGCATGGCAAACTGGTTTAAGCAGAGGCCTCTATCCTGGAGACAAAGGGGAAAGTAATCCAATTATATCCAGGGATAGAGGCAGACTCCATTGAGCACATGGTTACAAAAAGACATAAAACACTTTAAAATACATAAAGTCCCCTTTTACACAGAACACACAGACATTTCACATATCCCCAGATAGCTGGGATCTGAACGCACAAAACTACCTAATAGCGCTCAGATCCTATTCACACAGTTCAATTGCCATGGAGCTAAAGTCTTTCCCATAGTCTTTCATTATATGAATAGGCTCCATGGCATAGCTATCTGGGGGTATCACCGCTCACACAGGGCAAGTACCGAATGGCCCCACTGTGTTTAAAAGGCCAGAATGAGTGACATGCACTCTGTTAGGGTCGAATACTGTTTTTAACCCCTTAAGGACACATGACATGTGTGACATGTCATGATTCCCTTTTATTCCAGAAGTTTGGTCCTTAAGGGGTTAAAGAGCCCAATCTCCCAGGGCCATAGTCCAAAGGCAGGAGGCGGGCAGCCAGGCTTCTCCAATGCAATGTGGCGAGATTGCTCTCGTCACACTGTCCACACATGAAAAGTTGTGCCGAGCAGCAACCAAATCCATTGCTGAGCAGCAATTCTGCAAATAGGAACCTGGTAACTGCCTTTGGGGTCAAAGGCCGGTTACAGCCTATCAGATCTAGAGGAGGGGTATTTAGGCCCAGTTCTCATCCTGCTCAGTGCCCTGTCGTGGTTTCCCTTGTGGTTGTCCGAGAGCGCGTTATTAATTTTGGTAATTCTGGTTATTTGACTTTGGCATTGTTTTTGACTTCCCTGTTTTCTGGCATCCCTGACTCCTGGCTTTTCCTTATCGTTGTGTCTCTTTCTGTTTCCCTTGACCTCGGCTATTCCTGACTATTCTTTGGTACGTTAGTCCGGCCATTCCTCTATGTTACACAATTCTACGTGCTGGATCATTCTGTAATCCTGACAATGTATTATTAAACATTGTATTACTGTTTCACATTTCATCGTTTTATCATTTTTCTTTTCTTCCTTCTCCATATATGAAAATTTCATCCTTAAGCTGATAAATATATAGTGACTGTTGTAGGAAATTAGCTTTTCTTGAGATGTTTGTTTGTCACACACCAGTGTTCTAATAATCGAATCAGAGTGTCTCGCAGCCAAAAATGTATATTTATTCAAACATACACACCATCCGAAATAGCATACGTCTTGACCAATACAGTGCAATGTGCAAGCACCTTAAGATAGAATCCATTTTTGATGTTAAAGTATTGGTAAAATAATCCTTAGCTACAATAGTTTTTATAGGTTTAAAATTCAGTTATATTGGAGCGTAAACATAAGGTTGCCTTACTTTAAAATAATTGGCTGTCATAAAAAAAAGGGTAGTGGCTTATTATCATCTGAAATATATGATTAAAGCCATACATTATGTTTAGGCGGTAAAATAGAAGTTACACAAAATAAGTTCTATATACATGGTTAAATGAATAAATGCCTTTAGAAATCTGAGCCTTGGTAATACAGAGGGAGTCTGGCTTGCAAAGCTAATGTGGTGGAATCTCGGTAAAAATAAATTTAGTAGGCCGAGATTACCACGTGGCATATACTGGTGTATCGGTCGGTTGGTTGCACGTGGCAAAGATACAATCAGTAGTGTACGGAGCATGTGCGAGAATACAGGATGTAGTATTCCCCTCCTCCATTGTGCTGGGCAAGCCATGTGGTCAAACAGGAAGTTAGTTCTTGTTTGATTGATTGGGTAAGAGTATGTGTGGGTGGAGCTAATTATGGGTGGAGTTACATGCCTATTTAAGGAACCTACACTATTGTCCGGGGCTCAGATCTTGTTGTATTTTGGTGACATTAGTCCCTCTGAGTCCCGTTCGGTGAATCGAATAAAGAATCTCTTCCTTCCTGAAGAAACCTGTGTCCATCTCTCTGTGCTTGGCTTCCGTCAGTTTCTCCGGTATCACTAGGTCAAAGGTTATTATTAACAGGCCTTCATCCACCATTCTTAACATGAACCATATGTAGTGACCATCCATATACAATGAAAGTCTGTAATACTAGTCACATCCTGTGTCTAAAAGAAGTTTGAATAAAGACTTCATAATATTCATATCACAGCAACACGATTCTACAACACATCAGATAATTTAAAGTGACGCCCTGATTTGCCTATAGATATTTTCTATTGCTTTGTTCTGTTTTAAAAGGGGTTGGGAGTGACCCTATGGTTAGCCTGAACGTTGTACACTGTGTGTTTCATTCACCTGTTTGTATTTGTGGTAGCAACCTTCAAATAACCATAGCACAGTAAAACGTAAATAAAACCAAATGTTCTGAGCACACAGGTAGGCATCAAGCAGACTTAAATAAGATTGTGGTAATGACTTTATCAATATGTATATGTGCAAGTTAGACCTATTATTATTATTAATAATGGCATTTACATAAGGCTAATTTATGCCACATTGCTTTACAATATTACAAAGAAAAAATGAAACAACAAATTAGACAATTACAAATCATTACCGGAACAAAAGGTTGATACAAACTCTGTTTGAAAGATCTTTCAATCTAGAGTCGATGGGGTATAAAAACACAATAAGAATGGCAAAGTCGGGGGTAGCAAGCAAGCAAGTAGCAGAATTGGAATTGGAAGGTGAAAGTGGAGTGTGGCTCTGTGTGAGAGAGAGTTATAAATGGTTAAACAAAACAACAACAAGAAAACAGTTACTTTAGGATGCCTTAGACAAGTCTGATGAGATGGTATTTGTAGGACTTGATCTACTAGGAAAGCTACCATATAGCTTTGTTGTTTGGGGCACAAACAGTCAGAGAGAATCTGGCATTAGAGAAAATGATAATTATGGGTGAAAAAGTATACAGATATTGAGGTGAACACTAAACAAAGCATGAATTGAGCAGTAGGTTTTAAATTAAACAGTAATAATAATAATAATAATAATAAAGGGGAGGGAGATAACACAATCACAATACCAATGCATCATTTGTACATTGCTACTGTCACAGTTATTATTTGTGTCAATATGATAAAAAAATCACAGTATGTTTAATCCCCATGTTAATCAATAAACGCATTGCGAAATCTTAGAGTATTTTCTCCTGTGTGAGTTTTCTAATGTTTAACAATCTCTGATTTACTGACAACACATTTCTTTGATGTTCTCTGATGCACAACCAGACTTGAGGACATGCTAAAACATCTCCCACATTCAGGACACGAGAAAGGTTTCTCTTCTATGTGTGTTCTGATATGTCCAACAAAATATGATTTACTAACAAAACATTTCCCACATTCAGAACATGAGAAAGGTTTCTCTCCTGTGTGGGTTCTCTGATGTACAACAAGCTGTGAGGAATGGCTAAAGCATTTTCCACATTCAGAACATGCGAAAGGTTTCTCTCCTGTGTGGGTTCTCTGATGTACAGCAAGACTTGAGGGCTGGCTATAACATTTTCCACATTCCGAACATGAGAAAGGTTTCTCTCCTGTATGAGTTCTCTGATGTACAACAAGATGTCTGTGCTGGATAAAACGTTTCCCACATTCAGAACAGGAGAATTGGTTTTCTCTTGTGTGAATTCTCTGATGCACAACAAGATTTGAGGAAGTGCTATAACATTTCCCACAATCAGGACATGGATAAGGTTTCTCTCCGGTGTGAGTTCTCTGATGCACAACAAGATTTCTGTGCTGGCTAAAACATTTCCCACATTCAGAACAGGAGAATTGGTTTTCTCCTGTGTGAGTTCTCTGATGTTCTACAAAATTAAATTTACGGGCAAAACATTTCCCACATTCAGAACATGAGAAAGGTTTCTCTCCGGTGTGACTTATCTGATGTTGAACCACACCTGAGCGTGTGCTAAAACATTTCCCACATTCAGGACACGAGTGAGGTTTTTTTCCTGTGTGAGATCTCTGATGTTTCGAAAGACTTGAGTGCTGCTTAAAACATTTCCCACATTCAGGACATGAGAAAGGTTGCTCTCCTGTGTGGGTTCTCTGATGTACAACAAGACAATATTTACTGGCAAAACATTTCTCACATTCAGAGCAGGAGAAAGGTTTTTCTCCTGTGTGAGATCTCTGATGTTTCCAAAGATTTCCCTGCTGGCTAAAACATTTCCCACATTCAGGACATGAGAAAGGTTGCTCTCCTGTGTGGGTTCTCTGATGTACAGCAAGACTAAATTTACTGGCAAAACATTTCCCACATTCAGAACAGGAGAAAGGTTTTTCTCCTGTGTGGGTTCTCTGATGTAAAACAAGACTACATTTACTGACAAAACATTTCCCACATTCAGAACAGGAGAAAGGTTTTGTTTCTCTGTTTACGATCTCCTTTGCAGTTATATCGGATTCAGAGAGATCCCTTGATTTTTCAGAGTTGGAATCCTTTGTCCTTTTATCAAAAGATTTCTTCATGGTCTTGCTTTGAGAATTTCTGTTCTTGTCACGTCCTTCAGAATAATTTATTCTGATATAAACACCTGAAAGAAGAATACTGGGAGTTATAGAACATCTTTAACTATAAATCATTTATAGTTTACCATACTTTGAAATATAGACTATTTTCATGAAAGATAAAAACAATGATACTTAATGGTCATATTTATTAAGATATACCTTCAAAAATATGTTGTGTGCTCTAACCCTTTCACTATTGAAATTTTGTAAACAAGCCTTCACGTTAAAGGATTACTATAGGATCAGGGACACAAATATGTATTCCTGACCCTATAGTGGGAAATCCACCATTTAGGTGGTTTGCCACCCCTTAGATCCCTTAAAAGGAATGAAAACTCACCTTATTTCAAGCGCGGCACGGGTCTGCCTGTGCTGGCCCTGCCCCCTTGGTAACCATCAAAATGGTCATTGAAAAAAAAAGAAAAAATTGGCAAGGGAGCGGGGCTAAACACCATTTTGGCCAATCAGCACTTCCATCTGAGGATTGGCCACTTAGAGGAGCCCCTAGGGGCAATGTAAACATTGCATTTCCCTAAAAAGGCAGTGTTTGCATGAAAATGCCTGAGAGCAATGATTATACTCACCAGAACAACTACTTTAAGCTGTAGTTGTTCTGGTGACTCTAGTGTACCTTTAATATGCTTTGCAAAATTATATAATGTGCAGATCACGCATACAGTCGAGACACATGCAGCACAGCATTTTACTGTTAGCCCTTTCCCCTTCCACTGGAAGTCTTCATATCTACTACCCTTTCTATATCACTATTCATTTTTACTACTTTCACTGGAAGGCTGTTCCGCATATCTACTTCTCTTTGCATATCATCTTAGCCTCTTTTGGAGAGGCGTAAAGGCCTGACTCCTGTATGCAGACAATGGCGCTGGTCTCAAGAGCCCCTAAAAGTGGATATTGTTACCATAGGAAGGTGTTATGGAGACCCCCTGGATGCTTATTCTGCCTCCTAGACAGAAGCATAGAAACACTGAATGTGATAGCAGTTAAGAGCCATTCGGCCCATCTAGTCTTCTCAATTTTCTAAATACTTTTATTAGTCCCAGGCCTTATCTTAAGTCTAGGATAGCCTATACACATGTGCTTAAACTCCCCCACTGTGTTAACCAGTACCACTTCATCTGGAAGGCTACTCCATGCATCCACTACCCTCTCAGTAAAGTTATACTTCCTGAAATTATTTTTAAATCTTTTCCCCTCTAATTTAAGACTATGCCCTCTTGTTGTGGAAGTTATCCTTCTTCTAACCCCTTCGCGACCACGGACGTACCAGCAACGTCCGACAAAAAAGCGGCCCTTAAGGACCTTGGACGTACTCCGCGGCTATTTTGAGCGCTGGAAGCGATCGTGATTGCTTCCAGACGCTCTGAGTGATTGCCACCCCCCTCACCCACCGGAGCAATCACTTCCGGTTTTGCCGCACGTGGCGCCCGGCAGTGTAGGGAGAGCATCTGAAGCCATTCGAAGGCTTCAGATGCTCTAATGTTTACTGAGTTCCTCGAGGGGTCAAGGCACTCAGTAATAGTTGTAAAAAATAATTAAATCCCCCTCTGCTTCCCCATGTACTTACCAATCGCCGCGTTCCCCTGCCGGCTATCGGTCTTCTTCTTTGGGGGGACTCTCTGGACTGAGCCCAGAGGGTCCTTCCTCTCCAACTCAGGACCCCCAGGGGCCTGTGACCTTAGAGCGGTCACATGGCCCCCCACAGATGTCTATTGTGCTGCCAGCAAGGGTGGTGGAAAAGTTAAAATGAAGTTACAAAAAAATAAAAAATATAGTTAATAAATTAATTTTTTTTATATCTGATATATATATTATATCTATATATAATACGTGTATATATATATATGTGTGTGTATATATATATATATATATATATATATAAACACAAACACATGTATATATAATGTTATATTAATATAAAAATACACAGTAAAATTAGACACGTGTATATATATATAACTTGATATGTATTATGTATATATATATATATATATATATATATATATATAATTGTGGTCGGGGACAATAATCCGAGTTATAGTAGTGGTGGTACAAGTCGGTTGTGGTGTGCCGAAACCGACGTTCGAGTAGGCCTGTAAAAGAGGGCCCACTAAGTGAATTCCTAATAAAGAGAGCGGTGGGTGGGCTGAACCAGGAAATCTTGACCCAGAGGAAGGGGAGGCCTGTGAATTTATAGGTCGGATAAACCCCTCCCACAACTACAGGCTCCACCTTTCCATTTGTGGTCGGGGCAATAAGCCGAGTTATAGTAGTGGTGGTACAAGTGGGTTGTGGTGTGCCAAAACCGACGTTCGGATAGGCCTGTAAAAGAAGGCAAAAAGTTTAACCGTTTAATCCTTAGTACGTGTTGACATTACATAACCAGTACTTTAAATGCCTGCCTCAGTTCTCTCTCCGTTTGAGGGATATCTGGAGTATGTAGACGATTCCAATGTCCCAGTAATGATGCTCGCTGGGATGTTTACTAAAGGCTGCAGAAGCAGTGCTTATTATAAACGAATGACCTGAATAAGTTGAAGGGTCGTATTAGAGTTTGATGAATTGTGCCCTGACGTACAGGATGAATTTAATGTAGCGAATGGTTAACGTGTAACCTTAAAAGAGAGCGCATGGGGGCGTGGCCGACAGCGAAACTGAGCGGACGCATTCTCACGGAGCTCCGCTCAGACCCAGAGAAAATAACGGAAAAATCACAGTATTGTGCGATTCTGACCCAAGAGACAGACACCCCCTAAAAGCAGAGACGATGGGGAAGAAAAATAAGAGGCCCCAAGGTCCAACCAAGCCCCGACAATCTGACATTAGACTAGCTTTTGAGCGGCCGACGAACTCACTAAGGCCTGCTGCACACCCGAGGCATCTGAAGCCTCCCTGGAAGAAGAGGACTCACTGCCTTCTCCTAGATCCTCTGCCTCAGAATCTGAGGAGGATGAAGCACCTGCCACAAGAGGGGATATGAAACAGCTCCTGGTAGAGATGAGACAGATATGGAGGGGTGACCTCCAGAAACTGCAGACAGAAGTGGAGGGTGTGCAACAGAAAGTCAACTCCCTGGAAAAGAGAGAAACCTCCAGAGACGAAAAAATAAGCACCGCCGGCCGAGACATACAAGAGCTCACCTCACAGGTAAAGCAAATGAAACGCACACTCACCACAATGGAGGTCAGACACAGGCGGAAAAATTTGCGCTTCAGAGGCATCCCCGAAAGAGTCGACAGCGCACAGCTCCTGCCCTACTCCCATAGCATCCTGACAGCCATGGGTATTGCCGTTAACCCTGACCTACCACAGATCACCTCGGCGTTCAGAGTGCGGAAATCAGCGGGAGCACCAGACTCAGCACCTAGAGATGTAATCGTGTTGACCAGAGACATCTCCGTGAGATGCACCATACTCACAAAATCCAGAGAAATGGGGATAGTATCAGTAGACGGCCACAAAATAGCTGTCTACCCAGACACTCCATTCTCCGTCCTCGCGGAAAAGAGACAGCTGGCTCCTATAGCCAGGAAGCTAAGGGACGCCAGTATCAGGTACCGCTGGGGCATGGAAGGTTCTCTCCTCACGGAAATTAAGGGAGAGAGCTGTACACTCACCTCAAAAGACGACCTGGAGCTCTTTCTACAAAGGGCAGGCCTGACAACCACTCCACAGCAAAACACCCCCACTCCCACCAAAAACCCGGGGGACTCAGAGGGTGTTAGCAAACGCCGACATAGTGTACCACCCACCATCACCGTTAAGAAACTGACTCCACTACCTAAAGCTGCGAAACCCAGACCCGATAAATAACAGAGACCACACAGAGAAAGAAGGAGTTATACAGACCCCTCCGCGACACACCGTGCTACAAGGGTCCGCAGGACTCTGCAACTGGACACTGATCCTAAAGGTCCTCCAACGGCAACAGTGGCATCTTAGAGACTACCTTACACTCTATTATTGTTTCCTACTGTCAAACCCTTTACCTTTATCCCCAATACGTTGTCAATATGCTCACTTATTACACTAAATCTGAATACATTGGAAAAAACGATTGCATATGTTGTTCAAAAATGAATACAAAAATACAAATTGAAAGAAAAAAAAAAAAAAAGAGAGCGCATGCCTGTGTAGTCCTTTGAGTGTTGGCCAAATTGGTCTAGTATGTTGACCGGGCACCATTTATTGTTGATAGTATGTAGGTATATGTCTGCAGGTGGGTATCGGTATAAGAGTTTGTAAGCAAATTTAAGGTTGAGGTGGCAAAAGGATGTGAATGTCACCATGGTATCGATGGAGTACGGATTGACGATTCAATATTCTGAAGTGAAATAATTAAAATAGTCCTGGTATATAAATGGTTGGCATGAGCAAACTGAGCCGCATGTGCTGGCAATCTACCATGACCATGAGATGAGCTAATCCAAAATGAGATACTGGAATGTAGGAGTTTTAGTATGTGGTTAAGCAGCCGTGGAATGTTTGGAGGAATATCTGGATTGAGACAAGGCTTCAGCTGTTATGTTGTGACCGGCTGATATGTGTATGCAGACAAGGTAAAATTGCTGTGTTGCTTCCAGCCAAGTAACTTTTTGCATACTGCTGTGTTTGAGTAGTAATTGACAGACTTCCTCCCCCAAAGAGACCCCCAGGCTGTGCAGTGGTCGCAATGGAGTATACTACCACAAAAGAGTAGGCTTAATTTCTCTGCAGGTCATATGTCACAGAACCAGTTGTCCTTGATAATGGCTGCAAACCCAATCTAAAATAACAGGGGAGTCATTGGTCAGTGGGGGAGTGAACATCCCTTACCTGTTACAATGGGGTAGGATGTTAGCCTACATTAACAGGTCTGCTCGAACATGTGTAATCATGGTGCTACTGTCAGTAGGAAACCTGGCGTAGGCAGAGCAGTCAGGAAATAAGGGGTTACCTTACGGTATAATGCACATGGCAAAGTACAGAGAACCAAGGAGAGACTGGAGATACAAATGGGAACCTTTGCCAATGAATGACTCAGTCTTTCTGATAAGCTGGGCACTGTCTGCGGTGGGCAGGGCTGTATTGACAATAAGTCAAGATGTATGCCTATTAATGTCACAGGTAGTTGTCTGTGATACTTGCATGGATGTAGATACCCGGCTGGGGAGCTCAGAGTTGGCAATCATGAGTGTGTACAGCTTGGCTTCAGTGTTGTAGATGGGAGCGGTAAGTCTTTACACATGAGTTCGGCAGCAATTAGGAACGGTCCAGGATTACAAGGAACTGTGTTGGTGGTATCCTTGTACTTGACAATGGACTAGCTGGGGTGGAGAGTCTGGCGGGGTTATTTGGAAATTAAATAATCTCTTCTAGTGGTGAAAGACATAATATGATCAATAAACAATGAGTAAATGTAATGGGCATGTCGATGAGAGTGTAGCCCTGTATCAACTGGCAGCTCGCTAAGTGCCGGATGGTGAAGAAATTAGCTATACAAGGGGAAGGTGAGGCCTTGCTAAATGCCAAGTGGCTCAGAGAGGCTCTAGCTGTGATTTTGGCAAAGGAACTGAGGCCACAGTAAGAAGTGGCGTGAATGTTGGCCTCTCGGTGACAAGTAAGAGATTCAAATGAGTGGCCGTGACAGGTGAGGCCCTATCTAATAACCTGTAGAGGTTGGAGCGAGGCTCTAGCTATGAGTTGGGCCGATGGGTGAATACCTCTGCGTGAGGATGGGTGTTGGCCTCGCGGGATTGAATTATTAATATATACTAGAAAATGGCCTGCACCAAACCCTTTGCAGCCAGTTGATCTATCCCTAAGAAGTGTAGGGAATAGAAATGTAATGGATTGATAGAAAGTATGCTGGAACGTACGTACATTGTCCAACTAGTGAGGTTGAGCTTGAGAATATGTTCAGGATGGTGTACGTGCTAATTGAAATAACGTACCTGTGTTGTGGTGAAGGATTAATACGTCAACAACAGGTTGATAAGTAAGAATGGTGGGAACCAAAAAAATAATAAGGGAACTTATGTATAATGAGTACTTACCTAGGCCAAACAAAATGAGTCAGGAAAAGAGATACCTGATTGAACTGAATCTAGATATGAGCTCCCACTGTGCGTCCTACTAGAAGGACCTGAAGTATGCATGAGAAAAAAACGTTAAAACATGTATGTAACATCTCTAGCTTAGTAGTGTGAAGGGAACTATTAGATCTAGTAATTACCTTAGATGAAGGTGAGGGTTATACTAATTGAAGTAAAATACAGATCGAAGAGCCCTGAATACATATAATTGCATAATGAGGGGTTCTGGGTTCTTGAGAGTGTGCCGAGAGAGAAACCCTATAGGGAGGACTTGTGTGGGCCTAGCGAGGCAGGGTGGAATAGTAAAATGTGATATGAAAGGTTTGTAGTTTTCCCTTGTAAGCAGGAAAATGTTGTATGTAAATGCCCAAATTGGGGGCCGAAATTGGATTGTAGTGGTTTGCCTGAAGAGGGCTGTGTGTAACCAATTGGAGTGAAGACCTAATGAGGGCCATGTGTAGAGGTATCGTAGCAAAAGGCAGAGAGTGCCCAATAGAAGTCCTGAACTGCAGGATGGAAAAAAATAGGGCTGTATGAGGGGTACGGACATATGTAATGAACAAATGTGGAATAAACATATCGAGGTTGTAAGAGTTGTGTAGAGGCCTAGCATGATGCCTTTGTCGTTTGAAACGGTCCATATGTAGCGGTATGCAGAATTGTCATGAATACCAGGGTGGCAATGTTGTATGTAGTGGAGGGCCATCTGAGGCTGTGATCAAAGCAAAATGAGGCAAATAACCAACATGATATATCATTAAATGTCTAGATGTAGGTGACTTGTCATATGTAATGTTGTCAATACCATGCTAGGCTGAAGTGGCTTAATATGTGGAATAAGGATAAAACTTATCGGATGAGGGATTAAGGTTTCCCGGATTCCTTTGGCACCGAGAGGTCCATATAGATTTGGTTGAAGTAGGTCTAGCGAGACCGAGCGCATAATTGAATTAAGTAATATATATAACCTTCGTGAAGCAGGCCCTTCATTTCAAGCCCAAATGAGGAGCCAAAATTGTGTTGTATTGGGTTACCCATAGAGGGCCTGGTGAAGCGAATGTAGTGAAGGTCAAGAAAGGACTATGTTTAAAGGTATTGATTACACTCAATCGTTTGCAACATATGAGTATAATTAGGCTGTGTCCTATGTAGATAATGATCCCACCTAATAGATACTGCTGAACCATAGTGTTTGATATGGGGTAGGGACGATGTATATGATGAAGGATACAGGTTCCCCATGAGGATGTACTAGTGAAAGCCATACAGTATAGTAAGGTATGCTTAGTTTATCAATATCGTGTGGTGGGGTAGTATGCAACCCCTGTTAGTGGATGTTATGCAAATGAAAAGCCCAATGAAGCACTGAAATAGGAGCATAGTATGTTGCCCACTGAGGGTCACGTGAAATGGACGTTGCAAAGTCCCATCGAGGGCCTTTTGCAAGAACTATGTATATGAGGTCGAGAAGGGGCCCAGTGTAAGTCCTGAGGTGCAGGGTGGCCACGTGAAGCTGTGATAAAAATAATGGAGGGGGTGATTGGTAGATCAGATATAGGTTGTAGAGTTTGTTGAGAAGTAGCGACTAAAGGAGCTATGATAGTAATGAGACAGTAGAGAAATAATAACAATAAAAATAATAAGCGTCTGGCTTGTGAAATGGTTAACATAAAGAACATAGGAAATACAATACATACTTACTGAGCCAGTTGAACTGAGGGTATAAAACAGAATTTACGACAGGAATGAGGTTTAGACCACTAGAATGCAATAGGGCTGAATTGATTTTAGGCTGTGATGGCCGTATGCTAAACGTAGGAGGAAACCAAATTTATAAGACAAACGTTTATAAAACGTCTAGCTTGTGAAAAGTGAACATAATGTTTTTATCTTTTGATATATAATACATACGTTTTAAGGGGGATGATTAACACTTATGCATACATAATTGGTATAGCACAATAGGGTTAAAAGCAACAGCAAATGCTAGAATAACAGAGTAACATGCATTAATGTGAGGCTAGTAACGTTCGAATCGAATTACAGTACTATGTGTTAGAGGCCCTGTATACAATATGAAAATGGAATATGGCGTAGCATTGATTATTTAACCCCTTAAGGACCAAACTTCTGGAATAAAAGGGAATCATGACATGTCACACATGTCATGTGTCCTTAAGGGGTTAAAAGAACTTAGGGTGACTGAATTGCATATTCGAAAATACGATATGTTCGAATACAGTAATCAGAATGCATGAACCGAAAGTAGGTATGACTGTGATGCTGTGATTGAAATAATCCGTATTTGCGTTCGTAGTGCAATTTGCCATATCCCAATGAGGAAGCAATACGGACTGAAATGCTAATGCCACCCTACTTAGTGAAAGGCCAAAAGTGGGCTGAATACGTGTGGAATGTCAGTGATAGCGTGGCCCAACGCAGACCAAAGCAGTGGCAGTGTGATGTAATTCCAGTAAAATACAAGTTTAGCAGGCTAAGATTGCCACAAGGCATATGTATGTATATGTGTTTGTAGTATCAGTTAGTTAATTACACGTAGCTAAGATACTGTTATCACTGTACTGACCAGGTGCAGGAATGTAAGAACTGGAATTACGCGTCCCTCTCCTTTGTATCAGATGAGCCACGTGGTTAGACCGGATGGATGAGTTTAGACTCTATTTATTAAATAGGTTAAGGGTATGTGTGGGTGTAGTTAATTGTGGGAGGAGCTACAGTGCTATATAAGGAATGTACTCTATGTATTCAGTACTCAGACTTTGCTGTATTTTGGTGACTCTAGTCCCTCTGAGTCCCGATCGGTGATCCAATAAAGAATCTCTTCCTTCCTGAAGAAACCTGTGTCCATCTCTCTGTGCTTGGCTTCCGTCAGTTTCTCCGGTATCAGCAGTGCCCTATGAGCTTCGAGGGAGGTCTGTTTTTTGATTTTTTACTCAAATGAGGTAAAATGAATACTTGCGTGGGCCACACTAGGCCAAGACCAGCTTGTTTGTTTGTTTGGAGTTCATGCAGTTTGTGTTGATGACCGTTGAACTGGAAGTAGATGATTCTGTACTGAACCAGGAAGTCTCGGCCCAGAGGAAGGGGAGGCCTGTGAATTTATAGGCCGGACAAACCCCTCCCACAACTACAAGCTCTGCCTTTCCATTTATGACAAATAAAAATAAACTGTAAAAACTATTTAAAAAAAAATATGTATATAAATATGGCATTTTATTCTCACTGTGTTTTGATATAAATATATATTTATTTATATCAAAATACACTTAGAATTAAATGATATCTCTATGTATAATTTCCCCTTAACGGCCGAGGACAAACTAGGTACGTCCGACAAAAAACGGTTGCTAAGGACGTTAGCGAAAAATAGGAGCCCTGGACCGACGATCTGCGGCGATCATGGTCAGGGAGGACTGCCAGAGAACCCAGCAGTCCCGCTACAGCAGCTCTGGCCACCCTGACCCTCCATGGCCATGTGATCACCATGATCACATCACCGCAATAAGACTCTAGGAGCTGTCAGTAAGGGGACTGTCTGAGCTGTCAGGCAGTCCCCCAGGCTGCTAAAAGTATAAAATAATAAATATATTAAAGTTTCCCCGAGCATAGAAAGATGCACCAGAGCAGGGAATCCCTTAACTTCTCACTTACTGACCAATTTGTTCTACGACCAGGTCATAAGAAGGGAACCCGGTCAATAAGTGAGGATTGTCTATATTATATATGTGTAACATATTATAAAATAATTAAATCATTTATATATAATGCATCTATATGATTTCATTATAAAAGTGTACTTTGATATATGTAGCGGAGCTGCAATATTAAATCCCAATATCTCCGCTGGTACAGAAAGTAATCCAAGAAAAGCGCTGGAAATGAAGGCAATATCCGAAACCCCCCAGTAACCGGACGAAACACAGTTCTGGGAGTCAACTGAGGTTTTTATTTACAGGCTCCAGTATTTATGTGATTCCCCATGCAAGGGGTATCCTTAATCATCGTACAGGGGTTATACAGTAGGGGACTACATGGGAAACTGAATATACAGGACATTTCTCCCACCATGCACTGCTGTATGAGAGGGATACTCCCACAGAATATCCTGTTAAGTGGATTATCCCCCCGTACAGCAGAGCTGAGCTTTATATTCAAAAATATGTAACTGCCACATTATTCGTGCTCTTGGACCGAATGACATATGAGTAGATAGCTGGGATCTGAGCGCATATTTCGGTAGATTACCGCTCAGATCCCAGCACAATTAGCCGAACGCCACACAAAATACATTTTAATATGGATTCTCCATAAAAGACTCGAATACATGGTGTGAGTAAAAGTACCGAAAGACCGGTGTTCCCGAACGGTCTGGAAGTCCAGCTGTGTTCGTGCCGTCGAGTAGCCAATTTTAGTTCCAGGTACTCGACGACCGAACACCGCTGAGCTAAAAGTGAATCCAAGATGGCCGCCGCCACGTGGTCGGTATCTGAATGGCGGCCACCACGTGAATCTATTAACTGGGGAATGCTACAATGTTGCAATCTGTTAATTGGAGCCACACGACCTCCTGTGTGTGGTCTCCCATTAGGTACTTTGTACGTTTCACGAACAGTGTTGAAAGTCACTGTTTGTGAAACTACCATATGAATGCTAGCGGCTTTCGTGCCACTAGCATACAAATGCCCTCTATCACCTTTTACCGCGAACACATAAAACAACATAGGTTAAACAGTCTTTCTAGGACAACCATGAAATATAAACAGTAATAGTCTGAAGTGGCTAGGTTTGCCACAATATATATACACATATATCTTAAAATACACATGATGAAATCATAGATGCATTATATATGTATAATATATTATAAAATCAATTTTCATTCCTAGGCTGCTATATGGTCTCAAAGGCAACATAGGCCCAGCAAACCAATCTGGCAAATTTCAATGTGCAAACATGGAAAAGCCCTACATTTGATCCCCTGTAAGTTTGCAAAAACCCATAAAACCTGTACATTGGGGGCACTGTCGTACTCGGGAGATGTTGCTGAACACATATTGGGGGTTTCTTTGTCAGTAACACATAAACGGAACTAAAAATCCATGCCTAAAGTACAATGTGAGAGAAAAATAACACCAAAAAACGACTATCCAAAAGTTTGACAAAGGCTGGTGGTAGAATTAGTGCATGGAAAGTGTTAAAATACCACCATTTGAAATACCCGAGGGCAGTGATGGCGAACCTTTTTGAGCCCGAGTGTCCAAACCGCAATACATGCCAACTTTTTTTTCCTCAAAGTGCCAACACGGCAATTAAACCTAAATACTGAGGTTTAAGTTTAGATAAAACAACTCGTACAGTTGTCTGAACTAATTAACAACTTTTGTTTTAAAAGAAGAACACAACAGAGAGTTCAATGATACAAATTTTAAATAATGATATAAATAGATAAAATGAAGCTTATATTTATTAGTATCTCCAACAAATGCAATACATACACACAGACTGCTGAACACATTCACACACCATCAGCTAAATACACACACACACAGTCAGCTAAATACACACACACACAGACTGCTGAACACATTCACACACCGACTGCTTAAAGGGACACTGTAGGCACCCAGACCACTTCTGCCCATTGGAGTGGTCTGGGTGCCAACTCCCACTACCCTTAACCCTGCAAGTGTAATTATTGCAGTTTTTTTTTAACTGCAATAATTACCTTGCAGGGTTAAGTCCTCCCCTAGTGGCTGTCTATTAGACAGCCACTAGAGGGAACTTCCTGCTCTATAGCACAGGTTTTCTGTGCTAGAGCGTCACTGGACGTCCTCACGCTGTGTTAGGACCTCCAGCGTTGCTCAATTCCCCATAGGGAAATCGCTTTCAATGCTTTCCTATGGGGTGCGCTAATGCGCATGTGCGGCATTGCCACGCATGCGCATTAGGTCTCCTCGGCCGGTGGGCGGGATCAGTCTCGCCCACCGGCCGACGTAGACAGAAGGTGGAGCGGCGGGGGAGGAGCAGGTAAGTCACTGAAGGGGTTTTCACCCCTTCAGCAACTGGGGATTGGGGGGTGGGAGGGAGAGGAATCCTGCAGTGCCAGGAAAACTGATTGTTTTCCTGGCACTGGAGATTCCTTTTAATACATACACACACCGGCTGCTAAATACATACAGACAGACTGCTCAATACACATACAGACAGACTGCTCAATACACATACATCTGTGTTGTGGCAGAACCAACCTCGCCACTGTGAACTGGAGAAGCCTGGTTGCTAGCCTCCTGCCCTGCGACTATGGCCCTGGGATGTATTAACCCTTCAAGAAGTAGATTTGGGCACAATGGATGTTTGTATGCTGTTCCTGGCCCTTTAAATACTTGGGAGTAGTATTACAACTTTAAACTGGCACTTCAAATGCAGCCGAAGTGTCGAAGTGCCGAAGTCGTCGAAGTGGCCGCCATTACAGTCGAACACGTGGCGGCGGCCATTTTAATCCAGTCAAACGCGGTGAGCTGTACCTTCCCCTACCCTTCGACACTGCGGCTGGAGACTAAGTCCCGTTTGAATATTCGAACACATGTTCGAACGGGACTTTGTCATTTCTGGGTGTAAAATAGACATCTGGTAGACAGTAGATGAAACGGATCGCCAGGCATCCCGACTGGGTACCTCCGTTAAAGGATGCTCCTAACGTTTCCTGAGGACTCCAAGCACTGCAGCAGACACCACAATCACCGAATTAGAGAGTCATATAAATCCTCTCACGCATATGAATGCTGTAGACAGTGGAATAGGAAACCATACGAATAGGTTTACACTCCTAGCAGTCAAACTGGAACAGCATGCAATAAATCCTCCCCCAATAATGAGACGACACTTCACTTTGAGGGTTAAGCAGGAACTGAGGTGCTGGCACACCCAGCCTGTTTTTTATTGCAGTTGTTACAAATACAGGTCCGCCCACAGGGAGGTATAAAACAACCACTCACACATCAGTTACATCCCACATATTCCCTCCCCTTATCCTGAGAGGAAACTCAATTACACATACAGTTAAAACATACTTTCTGCCCAACTTTCATAACTCTAAAACCATACACCACATTCACATAAAAATACATATCCACAATCAATCCATTCAGGGGAACAACATATTAAAAAATGGCATGAATCAGACCAGGGGTTCAAAAGTTAGTAAAGTATATTTTAAAAACCCCTGCCAGCATGGCTTTCCGGCTCAGACCGGTTTTACAGAGCCCTCTCTCCTGGAGACAATGGAGAAGTAATCCGATTACCTCCCAGGACAGAGACAAGACTCCATTATGCACATGGGGACACAAAGACAGTAAAACACTTTAAAAATACATAAAGTCACCTTTTACACATAACACACAGACATTTCACATATCCCCAGATAGCTGGGATCTGAGCGCACAAAACTACCGAATAGCGCTCAGATCCTATTCACACAGTTCAATTGCCATGGAGCTAAAGTCTTTCCCATAGTATTTCATTATATGAATAGGCTCCATGGCATAGCAATATGGGGTATCACCGCTCACACAGGGCAAGTACCGAATGACCCCACTGTATTTAAAGGGCCAGAATGAGTGACATGCACTCTGTTAGGGCCGAATGCGTTTTTTTAAAGGGCCCAATCTCCCAGGGCCATAGTCCAAAGGCAGCAGGCGGGCAACCAGGCTTCTCCAGTTCATAGTGGCGAGGTTGGTTTCGCCACAGTAGACATGGACAGTAGACTTGGACAGATGTCGGAGTGCGTTCGACGATTCGAACACCGCCTTCGGATTGGACTTTGTTATTTTCAGAGCAGAAATAGACCGACCACACAGCCTGAATCTGTGGAACTGTTTTGGGCATAAAAATGTGCCTGCGGTCGGTCACAAAGGACTTCCGACTAACTTTTGAACTAATGGAAGGATTTGCATGATTTTTGAGCATGTTCATATTTCAAGTGTGCCGATTAATAATATGTGGTTTTTATCACGATTGAATGTATAGTTTTAAAGTTATAAAAATGTATACAAATGTATAAGTTTTAGCTTGGAGATAATTGAGGAGATACAGTAAGAAACTCAATTATCTCCCAAGCAGAGGGGAGGGAATATGTGGGATGTAACCGATATGTGATTAGTTAATGACTAATTGCCTGTGGGTGTCTCCCTTGCAGGGGAGCACTGCATAAAAGCAGAGTACCTGCCATTAAACATCAGAGTTCTTCTTCACCCTCAATCTAGAGTCCTGTCTCTTATTGGGGGAATTGCTATATCACTACAAGGGATTGCTATGCTCTGCATGCTCCCTTGGATAATCACTTCTAGGCTCTTTTAAGATCCTGTTCTTGCTTCACTCTCTTGGAGGAGAGGTTCACCCACTTGAACCTGGAGCCTTGTCGTAGGTCCAGGGTGGGTAGGAGACGGCGAGACCCCAACCAAGCTGCGGCGGTTCGTGGGGTCTGCGGTGGTTGTGGTGTCTGCGGAGCGCTTGGAGCCCTCTGTAAGCGCTAGGAGCATCCTTCAATGGAGGTACCCAGTCGGGGTGCCAGGTGATCCGTTACATGTGTGTACTCAGCAGTCTGTGTGTGTGAATACACACACACAGACAGCTGAGTACACACAGACTGCTGAATACATACACTGCTGAATACACACACACAGTCTGCTGAGTACATACACACAGACTGCTGAATACACACACACACAGACTGCTGAATACACACACACAGGCCGCTGAATACACACACACAGTCTGCTCAATACACACACTGCTGAGTACACACACACAGACTGCTGAGTACACACACGCACACACAGACGGCTGAATACATACACTGCTGAATACACACAGATTGCTGAATACACACACTGCTGAGTACACACCTACTGCTGAATACATATGTAGCAAACTCACCCCTGTAAGAAATTTTGCTATGAGTTTTTGGAGGGAGTGCTTGCCCGCCTCCTGCTCTGCGACTATGGCCCCTGGGAGATTGTGCCTTTTAAAACCAGCATTTGGGCTTATGGACTTTTATTGGACTGTGTATGACCCTTTAAGAACCGTCTGTGGGCGTGGGCACATTGTGACTTTGGTGAACAATGCCCCTTTAAGACAATGGCCCCTGGAAGATATTGCCTGTTATAGACTCTATTTTAGAAGATTGGATTTTAAAAGACTCTTGCTGCCCCTTTAAATTGTATTGGTGCAGTTCTGTAGCTTTAAATAAATGCAGCCGAAGTGACGAAGTAGTCGAAGTGGCCGCCATTTGACAAACGAACACATGAGGGCGGCCATCTTTGTTTATTCGCACGCGGTCAGCGGTGTGTGTAGCCAAATCCATGGAACTGAAATCGGCTACACATTTCCACGAACACCGCTGACCCGTACGTTCTTCCGACACTGCGGTCAGAGACTAAGTCCCATTCGAAGATTCGAACGCATGTTTTTCAGTGTAAAATAGACCGACCGCACAGCCCTAATCTATAGAACCGTTTTGGGCATGAAAATGTGCTTGCGGTCGGTCACAAAGGACTTCCGACTAACTTTAGAACTACTGGAGGGATTTGCATGATTTTTGAGTATGTGTATATTTCAAGTGTGCTGATTCTGAAAATGTATGTTTTATGTGAATGGCATGTATATTTTGGAAGTTATTGATATTTGGTAAAAACTGTATATTTTCTGTATTGTACGTATTGATTGGTTGTTCTTCAAAACCCTGTGGGCGGTACTATGTTTCTAAAATTGGCATAAAAGCAGAGTGTTGGATTAAAAGTTCAGTTCTACTTCACCCTCAATTTGGAGTGCCATCTCTTATTGGGGGAATCTGCTACAAGGGATTGCTATGCTCTGCATACTCTCTTGCTATATTCACTGCTAAGCTCTTCTAAGAGCTTGTTCCTGGTTTGTCCTCTGGAGGAGTCTACGGTGGTTATGGTGTCTGCTGGAGTGCTGGAAACCCTCAGGAAGCGCTAGGAGCATCCATCAACGGAGGTACCTAGTCGGGGTGCCCATCGATCCGTTACAACATACACACACAGTCTGCAAAATACATACACTCACACAGACTGCTGAATACAGACACACATACTGCATTGAGGGGTGACGTGTATGTGTTTGTGTTTAAGGGTGTGGAGTACTGTGTGTGTCTGTCTGTGGGGTGCTGTGTGTGTGGGGGGGGGGGTAGGGGTGATGTATGTGGGGGGGTAGGGGTGCTGTGTGTGGGGGGGTAGGGGTGCTGTGCTGTGGGGGCTAGGGGTGCTGTGCTGTGAGGGGTAGGGGTGCTGTGGGGGGTAGAGGTGCTGTGCTGTGGGGGTAGGGGTGATGTGCTGTGGTGGCTAGGGGTGCTGTGGGGGATATGGGTGCTGTGGGGGTAGGGGTGCTGTGGGGTAAGGGTGCTGTGGGGTAAGGGTGCTGTGGGGTAAGGGTGCTGTGGGGTAAGGGTGCTGTGCTGCGGGGGAAGGGGTGCTGTGCTGTGGGGGGTATGGGTGCTATAGGGAATAGGGGTAAAGATACACAAATAAAATAAATAAATAAGGTCTATTAATCCTGTTTACCCCCCCCCCCCCCCTTTGGTGAAGGAGGAGGAGGGGACACATCAATCCCTGGTGGTCCGGTGGTGGTTAGTATGTTTCTTTGAAGCAGCTGTCCTGTCCTCCCGCGCGATGCTGTGTGGAGCGTTGCCATGGTAACGCGCAGCAACGCTCCACACAGCATCGCGCGGGAGGACAGGAGAGCTGCTTCCTAGAGCCCTCCTCCTGTCCACCTGACCTGGAAGCAGAGTAAGCGCCTGCCATTTTGGACAGACAGGTGCCTACTCTGCATGGATGGTGAACCTATGGGCGCGTGCCCACAGTGAGGGCCCGGCTTGCCACCGGTTCGCCATCACTGCCCTAGGGTGTCTACTTTTAAAAAATATATGGTTTTATGGGGGTAAATTATATTGTCCAGCTTCAAAAATGTCCCAAATGGGACATGGGTGCTTGATGACTGAAAATTCAAAGTTGGAAAACTGGAATGCACACCCTCCAAATAAGGTATTTTAGCCCCCAGAGAACCCGGCACACCTATACATGGGTGGTATCGCTGTATTCAGGAGATGTTGCTGAACACTTATTGGGGTGTTCTTTGGCAGTACATGT
Organism: Pelobates fuscus; assembly: GCF_036172605.1. Classification (NCBI taxonomy): domain Eukaryota; kingdom Metazoa; phylum Chordata; class Amphibia; order Anura; family Pelobatidae; genus Pelobates; species Pelobates fuscus. The sequence goes on along the minus strand of NC_086323.1, from coordinate 210,166,860 downwards.
ATTCTTAAATTGCTATATGTGTCAAAATAAAACACCAATTGTTTTTGTTTACATTTGGCATAGACTGGTGGTAAAATGGTTGCATGAAAAGATTCAAAATACCCCAGGTTTATTACCTTAGGTTATCTTCTTTTAAAAAATATATACATGTGTAGGGTTATTCAGGGATTCCTGACAGATATCAGTGTTACAATGTAACTTGCATTAATTTTGAAAACAAATTGGTTTGGAAATAGCAAAGTGCTACTTGAAGGTATAGCCCTATAACTTGCAAATCGAGCTAAGAACATGTTAACATTGGGCATTTTTAAACTCAGGACAAAATGTAGAAACTATTTAGTATGGGTGGCTTTTGGTGGTTGTAGATGTGTAACAGATTTTGGGGGTCAAAGTTCTAAAAAAAAATTGTTTGAATTTGTTCATCATATTAAAAAAATAAAATAAATTATAGTAAATTATATGATATGATAAAAATAATGGTATCTTTGGAAAGACCATTTAATGGCGAGAAAAACGGTATACAATATGTGAGGTTACAGTAAATGAGTAAGTGGAAAATTACAGCTAAACACAGCAGAAATGTAAAAAAAGCCCTGGTCCAAAACAGTAAGAAAATTTAAAAACGGCTTGGTCAATAAGGGGTTGAATATGGTCTCCTCCTTTACTGTGTTGGTTCCCTTTATGTATTTAAATGTTTCTATCATATCCCCCCTGTCTCGTCTTTCCTCCAAGCTATACATGTTAAGATCCTTTAACCTTTCCTGGTAAGTTTTATCCTGCAATCCATGAACCAGTTTAGTAGCCCTTCTCTGAACTCTCTCTAAGGTATCAATATCCTTCTGAAGATACGGTCTCCAGTACTGCATACAATACTCCAAGTGAGGTCTCAACAGTGTTCTGTACAATGGCATGAGCACTTCCCTCTTTCTACTGCTAATACCTCTCCCTATACAACCAAGCATTCTGCTAGCATTTCCATCTGCCCAGTGTCTACCTGGAGTGGCTGACAGGGCAGGAACAAATCCAAAACATAATCTCTGGAGGGGCACTGGTAATGGGTTGTAGTGGGGTGATAGTGACTCTAATTGAGGGGTTAGAGGCTGTAGTGGGGGGGTATGAGTAAATGGGGGTTTGGAATAGTTGTAGCAGAGACCCTCTGGCTGTCCATCATATTCCCTTTTTATGTGTTATTTGGCCACAAGACTTTCGTGTGGATGTATTGTGTCCAGAAGCATCCGTCTGGTTGTTCGTTAAAAAGCCCCAAAAGACTACAATGAAACACTTAGTTCGGCATACGAATAAAATACCGAACAACCAGACCACCCTTGAGAGAAGTGTGTCTGCAATTTACCTCCCCATTCATTTTATTACATCTGAATTGAAAAGCATGAACTCATTGCTGTATTCCCTGGGTGGCCGCCATTCGGCATACGAACACGTGGCGGCGGCCATCTTAGCATTTGCACGCTCAGTGGTGTTTTGTTGTCGAGTGTCTGGAACCCAAATCAGACACTCGACTACGCGAACAACGCTAAGACATCCAGAGCTCCATAACTGCCGACTGAAACACACAAACAACCCGCCGTTCGGCTAAATGAATCCCACTAACTAGGGGATTCATACGAATGCCAGCTCAGCCCTGGCTGGCAAGGATTTTGGGGACTTTTTACTCACGAACAACCAACCGCAAGGCCAAACTGTATGGAACTGATTTTGGCTATTGCTGCCTGTGCGGTCCCGAACCCCTGGTCCGATCTGGGTGATTTTTAAATATGTTGCTCACCCAGATCAGGGCTACCAGGGGATACCACATTTAGGGGTGTATCTGGTATATTTAGGGGAACATCCAGGAATTGGGGAAAAGTATGTACCGTATAAGTTAATTATCCGTTAAGCTGAGGGGAGGAGATGTGTGGGAGGTAACGTGTATCTGGTTATTGTACTAATTATTGTGGGTATCTCCCTTGCATGGGAGAGATGCATAAAAGCAGGGTATGTGGAATAAAAGATCAGTTCTGCTCCTGATACTGTGTGTCGTCCAGTCATTGGGAAAGGTGATGGGATATCCTTGGATTGCTTTATTCGCTGTGGATACTATTCTGTTGGGTTTTACTATTTGTTCCTGAGCCTCACTTGGATTACCAGCGGAAATAGTCTGTGAGAGACCAGTTCTCCGCTACAATAGTAGTGGTGCATAAGGGCTGTTTTAGGAGGGTTAGGGGCTTAAGTTTGTGGATTGCTGCAATTAGGGAAAGAGGCTGTAGTGGGGAGGATATAGGGTGCAATTGGAAGAAAGAGGCTGTAGTGGGGAGGTAAGGACTGTAATGAGGGCATGGGGTGTAACAGGGGAGTTAGGGGCTATAGTGGGGGAATGGGGTGCAAAAGAGGAGTTGGGGGGGCGGGGCCTGACCAGCATGGCGGAGGGTCACAACTTGCAGGAGCTCCCTAGCATAGTACTTGACCAAGCATGGAACAGAGACTCCTGCCGCTCACAAAATCGACCCACAAATGTAATTTTTAATTGCTGAAGACAGCGGCTGTAGCGTTCCAGCACGGAAAACCGGGATGCCAACTGCCAACAACTAAGCAGAGTGATTGCGGCCTAGAGAGGACCCTGGGCGGAAGAAGCGGCTGACCTCCCGTCCTCTGTCTCTTACCCCAGCAAGACCACACAGAGTCCCGTTCCCCCTCCCCTCCCCCCAGCCCAGACCCACACTCCACTGCCAACGGAGTGGTTGGACCCGAACAAATCACAAAGCGAATCCTCGAAAAGCAACTTGACACACAAAAGGCCAGGCGCACTCACCTGCCACAACCAAACAAAGCGTGTAATCACACACTGCAGACCAGTGGCCCGGGGGACCCTGGAGTCAAGTCTTGATGCTATCCTGGAGGCTTTTTGGGCGAAGCTGGCGGTAAAAGCAACAAATCCCAAATGGGAACCCCAAACAAAAGTTCAGAGCCAGAAGACACATAATGACCGCAAACCACAAAACACACAGCGGCGCCCAGCACCCACTACAGCCGGCAACTGCCTTCCAGGGAAGGGAAACACTAATAGACCGACAGCAACCACGCCAGAGGAGCAAATTATCCGCAAGGCGATGCAAGTTCGCGACCCGACCCTGTTCTCCCTTGGTGGGGACAAACTTGGGCATTGTTGGGCCCCCGGCCAGCGGCATAGAGAAACAGACCTCAATACGGGCCTGGGTCCACGGAGCTTCTTCGCCTCACCTCCGCCCGGCAAACAGAAATGGAGCCCTCAGAGGCTCGATCCACCACGTGCATCCCATAGCCGGTCTGGACGGAGACTACAAAACGTGGCCCACTGAGTGCATCGGCTGACTCCTTGGCCCCCTGAGACCGGCGCTACCCAACGGTTACCTAATCCGCTACCATTACTGGCCACCCACGCCACTCCCATGGAGGCTCACCGGATCTACGGGGCAGAGACTCAAGCTATTATGTAGATTATCACTCACATCTGTTTGAAAGTGAACCCAGTTGTTTTTTTCATGCAGGCTCTGTCAATCATAGCCAGGGGAGGTGTCGCTAGGGCTGCATAAACAGAAACAAAGTGATTTAACTCCTAAATGACAGTGAATTGAGCAGTGAAATTGCAGGGGAATGATCTATACACTAAAACTGCTTTATTTAGCTAAAGTAATTTAGGTAACTATAGGTGACTATAGTGTCCCTTTAATTAATTGTATCTCAATCTCAATCTCTAAATTGAACTTTAATCACATACAGGAGGCTCTTGCAGGGTCTAGCAAGCTTTTAACATAGCAGGGGATAAGAAAATCTTAATTAAACAGAACTTGCAATAAAGAAAGCCTAAATAGGGCTCTCTTTACAGGAAGTGTTTAAGGAAGGCTGTGCAAGTCACATGCAGGGAGGTGTGACTAGGGTTCATAAACAAAGGGATTTAACTCCTAAATGGCAGAGGATTGAGCAGTGAGGCTGCAGGGGCATGTTCTATACACCAAAACTGCTTCATTAAGCTAAAGTTGTTCAGGTGACTATAGTGTCCCTTTAACCCCTTAAGGACACATGGCATGTGTGACATGTCATGATTCCCTTTTATTCCAGAAGTTTGGTCCTTAAGGGGTTAACAGCACTTTTGGATAGAGGTAAACTGGTGTGTATCCTGAAACAAAAGGAATATGAATTTTTGAATGTTGAATCACCCAGGACCCCAGTTTTTTTACATTCTACCAAAGGTGCATAAGGATCTCCATAACCCACCAGGAAGACCGATTGTCTCGGGGATTGGCTCAATCTCTAACAATTTATCGAAATATATTGATTCCTCTCTCCAACCAGTGGTTTTTAAAACAATAAAACAATAGAATAAATACTGCACCAGTAAACGAAATGACAATGATCCTGCTGGAGTTGAAACGCGTTTGCTGCTGGACCAAAGTCTTGTATCTGGGACTTTTTCTTATTTACTCTGCGGTGTTTTATTTAGGCTTTGTGCCTGGTATATTTTACTATTTATACACTGCTTATTGACCCTGTTTTAATTGTTTATTTGTTCAATAAATTTTGGATTCTGCACTTTGTATCCTGTGCTGCTCTCCTCAAGGATATTGTTTTAGCCTTTTTCGGCTCCCTTCTGCTAATTATATAGAGCCTGGGACGGCTCTAAATCCTGTGAGTTTTACTCTACATAAGGGGTCTATCATTATATATATATATTTTGCACTATGTGATGTCATTTGTGTTTTTTAGATTGATCCCGAATTGTCATTTCGTTGACTGGTGCAGTATTTATTCTATTGTTTTATTATTTATCTCTAAGTGTTGTGGGATTCACTTTTCACTGCACCAGCAATTTTATATTTGTGATAATTAATAGCGCCAATACACCTTGATTTCTTTGTAGTTTTTAAAACAAAGTCCTTTCTGAAGGATACAACAGACGTCCCGAGGATGCTGAAGGACTTTGAATGGAAGGAGGGATATTGCCTGGTAACCTGTGATGTCACTTCTCTATATACATGTATACCACATGATATAGGATGTGCAGCAGTCAAGTATTTCTTAGAACAAGATCAGACATTCTTATCTGCACAAATTGATGGACTCTGAATAACAATTACTTCTGGTTTGACTCTTCTTTTTATTTACAGAAAAGAGGGACGGCGATGGGCAGCACTTACGCACCCAGCTATGCAAATATTTTTATGGCCCACTGGGAGAATTCTTTTATTTATAATTGTGGCGAAAGTAACCTCGCCACTTGTTTTTTGGAGGGGCCTGTTTGCCAGCCTCCTGCCCTGCGACTATGGCCCTGGGATGTATTGCCCTTCTAGGAACTGATTTGGGCTTAATGGATGTTTATATTGATGTTCCTGGCCCTTAAACTACTTTGGAGCAGTGTTACCCCAGATAGCTATGCCATGGAGCCCATTCGTATAACGAAAGACTATGTGAAAGACTTTGGCTCCATGGCAATTGAATTGTATGTATGTGATCTGAGCGCCATTCAGTAATAATGTGCGCTCAGACCTAAGCTATCTGGGGATATGTTGAATGTACCTGTTTTATGCAGTAGCTGCACAGTTATATATTTTTACGTATTTTATTGTATTTTGAGTATGCCGATTCTGAAAATGTAAGTTTTATGTGAATGTGATGTATACTTTTAGAGTTATAAATATTGTGTAAAACTGTGTATTTTCCTGCCTATGATAATTAAGTTAGACCATTGTGTTCAGTAATTATATCACAGGCAGAGGGGAGGATTTTGTGTGGGAGTGTCTGAGTGTATTGTACGTATTGATTGGTTGTTCTGCAAAACCCTGTGGGCAGTATTATGTGTGTAAAATGTGAATAAAAGAGGCTGTATGTGCCAGTACAGACAGTTCTTCTTCACCCTCAATCTAGAGTCCTGTCTCTTATTGGGGGAATTGATGTATCACTATAAGGGATTGCTATACTCTGCATGTTCCCTTGGATAATCACTTCTAAGCTTTTTTAAGAGCTTGTTCCTGTCTTGCTCTCGGAAGGAGTCTACGGTGGGTATGGTGTCTGCTGGAGTCCTTGGAGCCCTCAGGAAGGCTAGGAACATCCAATAACGGAGGTACCCAGTCAGGGTGCCAGGTGATCCGTTAATAATGAACATAGCTGGACTGCGCGGGTGCGGGCCTATGGCTGTTATATTGATGATATGATTTTAATTTTGGGAAGGCACAGAAGACAATTTTAGAGATTTTTTAGAATACCTGAATAATAATACTTGGGTCATACGCCTTACAAGTAATATCAGCACTATATGTATTGACTTTTTATATCTCAAAATATACGTAGAAAATGGGGTCCTGAAAACACAGACTTTTTAAAAAAAAAAAGTTGATGTGAATGGCTATGTTTCATATCACAGTGGGCACTATTCGCCATGGCTTAAAAACATACCCAAGGGCCAACTACTTAGGTTGAAATGGAATTGTACAGAGGAAAAAGTGTTTGATCAGCAGGCTGAAGACCTTCTAAAGAAATTTAGGGAAAAATCCTATCCAGACGATATCCTAAAAAAAGCTTTTAACGAGGTGAAACCAATTGCACAAATCGATCTAATTCAAAAAGAAAAAGTGAAAAATATGAACCAGGAAAGTTTTAATGAAGTGTTAGTCTTTGATTTTAATAATCAGCATAAATATTTGATAAAAACTATCAACAGATTCTGGCCAATATTAAAAACAGACAAAGACTCAAGTGGGCTAGTCCCGTCCAAACCCAAAATTACCTTTAGGGGGGCTCCGAGTTTAAGAAGCAATCTTGTACAAAGTTACTTGAGAGAAAAGCCTAAGAGAGTAACGGAGAATTTCCTAGGACACCCCATCGGTTTCTACAGATGCAAGATGTGTCTTGCCGGTAGGAATATGGGGAATATTAAAGAGAGCAAAGTAGAAAAATTTAGGTCAGAGAGAACGCAAAGAGAATTCAAGATTAAAGAGCACATCACTTGTCACAGCAATAATGTGATCTATTTGTTGAAATGTCCATGTAGACTGGAGTATGTGCGAAGGACGACCCGTCCACTCCACATAAGGATAAGAGAACATATTTATAACATTAGAAAAGGATTAGAAAGTCATAGTGTCTCAGAACATTTTAAGAAAGTGCATGGACAGGATCCACGGGGACTAGAGTTCATAGGCATTAAGAAGGTACAGCGGGACTGGAGGGGAGGTGATTTTATTCGTAAGATCGGACAGGAGGAGATGAGATGGATCTTTCAAATGGAAACACTAACTCCATCCGGTCTTAACAAAGATTTTGAACTTTACAATTTTCTGTAGTATTTTAAAATGTTTATGTTTTTATATTTGTGATCTTAAATTGTGCTTTTTTTTTCATGATATATGAGGATTTGTTTTTTATTATATTTTTTTATGTAGTGTATAGTTTTTACTGATTGTTACATCGTGAACATATTTATTTATATTCACGATGCTAATTAAGCAAAAATGGTTTTTTTGGAATTTCTTATTACATATAGAAATATGTGCAAAATTTGGTTTAGGCAATATACCCCTTTTATCAAGTTTTAAGCTGCCATGAAATAAAGTTTCAAAGTGGTAAATACCCCCATTTATGTAGGGGTGTATATGTTTTTTGTTCTCTAATCAGGTTTTTAGATGGATTTTTTGTGGTATTATGAGAATGTGTGCTGCCACTTTAAGAAAAGAAATTGTCTTTTTTATTTAGAATTGTAAATGTATATATTTACTTAAATTCATACTGCTAATTGAATAAAATAATTTTTTTAGAGTTTCTCATTGCCCACCGATATATGTGAAAAATCGGTTTATGTGTGTATGTATGTTATATGAAAGAGGTTTTCCAAATGTTAAACACCCTCATTTATTTAGGGTTATATATGTTGTCTGTCCCTAAATCAGGTTTCTAGGTGGATTTTTAGTGGGATTATGAAAATGTATGCTGACACTTTATAAAAAAGGAATCGTTTTTATATTCATAGTTTTGAATATCTGAGACCCCATTTCTATCAGTTAGCACTGGGATCAGCAGTGCTACTAATAAGAGACTTAATTTGGACTTTGTAATGTTGACGAGAAAGTTTGTATTGCTTTTAAAATGGTTGGTAACATGAACTGGTGTATATAAGACACAGGACAGTGGGAGGAAGCATCAGCCGTTTGACAAAGCCCTGTGGGCGAGGCGAAACGCGTCACGGACCCGGAACCAGGAAGTGAATTGGAGACAGTCGGTAACAGCAGCCGGAGGATTTTTACATTGCATGAGTATATGGAACTTTCTTTGCGGTTTCCTGAGGCTGGTGAGCGGACTAACTACCTCCACAACAAGTTTTGCTGTTTTTAAATTGCTATTAATAAAGTATACTTACCTGAGATCCGGATTGCAAGCTTCTTTTCCCGGATCCCACGCACTCTAGGGGCTGATCCTCCCTGAGTGCTATAGCAACGAGTGGTGCTTTTACCACTCCAATTTTGTGAATGTAACACCTAAAAGGCACCTCTGTTTGCTTTATTCTATATATTTATAAGTGAATTACTTATTCTGTTTTTGTCTCCTTAATAGGTGTCAGAGTGATTTCCATGTTTGCAAGTATACCATCAGATTGGGCTTTGTTTCACCACAACCACTGTTTGTGTTTCAATTACTTATAATATTTCCACTCTGTATACACCTCATTTCATGTACACAGGGGTACTTTCACTCTCTATAAGAGGTCCATAGTGAATACGATTTTTGTTATTGCGCACCATCACTACTGTAAGTTATTTAATGTTCAAATCGTTTTACCAGGATTTGTTTTTGTTGGTTGCTGCATGTACTAAGATCCTTCTCCCATTTGCGCCATCCTATTTATAATCGTTTTTTCTTTTGATAGAGATATATATATATATACACACACACACGTACATCACAGACAAACAAATTAAAAAGCTATTCAACTTACCGAATAGAGCTTGACAGCTGCTTTCTCAGAGTCTGCTTTTTAGGCAAAGATTTTGTAATAAACACAAACCTTAAAAAAAAGAAATTGGCATGTTATTTTATGTACCTTTCATTTGATTATCAACATCATTCAGTAATGGGTAAGGGTACGGGGGGAGGCAGGTCCCCATATTGTACATGGAGTCGCTAGATTAGAAATACAGCCAGTGATTGCTCACTATTTGGTAGATATGACCTACCTGACGCATGAGGGAGGATTTACAACATGTTATGATATTGACCCCCATAGGCTCACTTGTTTTTTAACTAATAAATGCAGTTACTGGCTAGCCATTACCCCGCTGGCTGCAAGCACGGCCATGGAATATTCGTACTTAAAATTATCATTTGCTAGTAAAAAGCCAGAGAACGATATTGTGCGAACGTGCATCCTTCTGGACACATTCGGTCACAATTTGTTTTTGTCATTATTTTTGTTCTGCTCAGATAACAAACAGGCTTGCATTGAGCCAAGATCAGTAAAATACATAACAAGACAGTGTGGCAATCATAATATCAGCACAATTTTAAGGGATAGAGACAAGAGATAACACGATAAAGCCAAGGGAACATCATAGAAGTAGTGGCTAAGTATGGTTACTGACAATATGAGATATATACACATAGTGCAACAGCACAGACAAAGCATAGGAAGATCATGAGGCATATGTCAATCAAGCTTAAAATTGCATTGGTAACATAGGAACTGCGAGTGGTGCGAGACCCAATGCCTCTACAGCAGGCATGTCAAACTTGCGGGCCGCATGAGTCCATGCCTAGTGTTCCAAGCAGAGTAGGTACCTGCTTTCCCCACATTGCTAAAACGTACCCGGCCAGGGAGGAGGGCCAGCAAGGGAGCTCAGTCTTCCTGCTCCTCACTGCTCCCTCGCGTGCGCCGTCTGTAGTGAAGCCGGGCGCCGGAATATGACGTCATATTCTGGCACCCAGCATCACTAAACCATGCGAGGGAGCAGTGAGGAGCAGATAGAAGATCCCCACTGGATGCCAGGGAGAGGCCCCACATCGGCTCCAAAAGGTAGGGAGCAATAAAGAAAATGTGTGTGCAAGAATGTGTGTGTGTGTGTTGGTCAGTGTTGCATTGGCTGTGACTGGACATGCATGGAGGCACGCAATGCCACGTCACATTCCAACGTGACATCAACGTGCTCCACCTTCACAGGGTTTCAAGAAGTAGCGGGAGGATCAGATTTGGCACAGGGTGTGGACGGTGCCATTTGGGGTATACCAGAGGCCGGACTCCAGAGTCGCATACTGGCAGCGGCAATGTGGAGTGGAGTCTGCTTTTTGGCTAGAGGGTGGCGCTGGGATTTAGTAGAGGGGAAGGAGTGGGATTTAGTGTGTGGGACTGAGATTCAGTATAGGGGGTGCTGTAGAGGGAGATGCCTATTTTTTTTTTAATACTGTAATTTTCACAATAAAACTATGTTTCTATGAAAATTTAAAGGTTTGGTTTTTTTTGCGGCCTACATAAATGTAAACCTCGTTTATGTAGCCCGTGCTAGACTTTGAATTTGACATGCTTGCTCTACAGGGGGGCCATAGCAGAGAGCTCCGCTCCACTACAGGTATAGTGCACCCCTCTGCTCCCATGCAACATAGAATGTGACGGCAGATAAGAACCATTCGGCCCATCTAGTCTGCCCAGTATTCTAAATACTTTCATTAGTCCCTGGCCTTATCTTATAGTTAGGATAGCCTTATGCCTATCCCACGCATGCTTAAACTCCTTTACTGTGTTAACCTCTACCACTTCAGCTGGAAGGCTATTCCATGCATCCACTACCCTCTCAGTAAAGTAATACTTCCTGGTATTATTTTTAAACCTTTGTCCCTCTAATGTAAGACCATGTCCTCTTGTTGTGGTAGTTTTTCCTCTTTTAAATATAGTCTCCTCCTTTACAGTGTTGATTCCCTTTATGTATTTAAATCTTTCTATCATATCCCCCTGTCTCGTCTTTCCTCCAAGCTATACATGTTAAGATCCTTTAACCTTTCCTGGTAAGTTTTATCCTGCAATCCATGAACCAGTTTAGTAGCCCTTCTCTGAACTCTCTCTAAGGTATCAATATCCTTTTGGAGATAAGTCTCTAGTTCTGCGTACCAGGCTCGGACTGGCCATCGGGCATACTGATGGCCGTGGGCCGAGGCCGGCGGAGGAGATCACAGAATCTCCCCTGTCAGCCCCTGCAGGGCCAGCACTATCCGAGCGCCGGCCCTGCTGTGTGCCTTCATGGGCCGGTGGACAGATCAAAGATCTCCCTCACTGGCCCAGAGGCACTAAGATGTAGCCGCCGGCTGGGGAGGGAGGCAGGAGAGGACCCGGTTGCTCCCGGCAGTAGGATTTGGGGTTTTCATGAGCTGAAAGCCATAATCATCGCACTTATGACAAATCACAGCTTGAACTATCTTGCTTTGCATGTAATGCGTCTAACTCATATATTAGTTTCCCCTTTTACGTTGCATTACTGAAATAAATGAACCTTTGCACGATATTCTAATTTTTTGAGTATCACCTGTATATACATGGTTAACTGAATAAATGCCTTTAGAAATCGGAGCCTTGGTAATCCACCGGGAGTCTGGCTAGCAAAGCTTAGGTCAAAGGCTACTATAAACAGGCCTTCATCCATCATTCTTAACGAGAACCATGTGGTAACCATTCCTATACAAAGAAAGTCTGTTACCAATAGAATACTAGGTAAGGATTCTCAGTTTCAGTGTTCTGGAAGTAATTTGAATAAAAATTTATAATATTCATATCACCATGACAATCATACAACACAAATATTTAAAGTTCATTAAATATATTTCACAGAGCTGGATACAATACAGAGACTGCCATACAATACACAGAGCTGGGTACAATACAGAGACTGCCATACAATACACAGAGCTGGATACAATACAGAGACTGCCATACAATACACAGAGCTGGATACAATACAGAGACTGCTATACAATACACAGAGCTGGGTACAATACAGAGACTGCCATACAATACACAGAGCTGGGTACAATACAGAGACTGCCATACAATACACAGAGCTGGGTACAATACAGAGACTGCCATACAATACACAGAGCTGGGTACAATACAGAGACTGCCATACAATACACAGAGCTGGGTACAATACAGAGACTGCCATACAATACCCAGAGCTGGGTACAATACAGAGACTGCCATACAATATACAGAGCTGGATACAATACAGAGACTGCCATACAATACACAGAGCTGGATACAATACAGAGACTGCCATACAATACAGAGAGCTGGATACAATACAGACTGCCATACAATACACAGAGCTGGATATAATACAGAGCCTGCCATACAATACACAGAGCGCCATACAATACACAGAGCTGGGTACAATACAGACACTGCCATACAATACACAGAGCTGGATACAATACAGAGACAGTCATACAATACACAGAGCGCCATACAATACACAGAGCTGGGTACAATACAGAGCCTGCCATACAATACACAGAGCGCCATACAATACACAGAGCTGGGTACAATACAGAGCCTGCCATACAATACACAGAGCTGGATACAATACAGAGCCTGCCATACAATACACAGAGCGCCATACAATACACAGAGCTGGGTACAATACAGAGCCTGCCATACAATACACAGAGCTGGGTACAATACAGAGACTGCCATACAATACACAGAGCTGGGTACAATACAGAGACTGCCATACAATACACAGAGCTGGATACAATACACAGAGCTGGGTACAATGCAGAGACTGCCATACAATACACAGAGCTGGGTACAATGCAGAGACTGCCATACAATACACAGAGCTGGGTACAATACAGAGACTGCCATACAATACACAGAGCTGGGTACAATACAGAGACTGCCATACAATACACAGAGCTGGGTACAATACGGAGACTGCCATACAATACACAGAGCTGGGTACAATACAGAGACTGCCATACAATAGACAGAGCTGGATACAATACAGAGACTGCCATACAATACACAGAGCTGGATACAATACAGAGACTGCCATACAATACACAGAGCTAGGTACAATACAGAGACTGCCATACAATACACAGAGCTGGGTACAATACAGAGACTGCCATACAATACACAGAGCTGGGTACAATACAGAGACTGCCATACAATACACAGAGCTGGGTACAATACAGAGACTGCCATACAATACACAGAGCTGGGTACAATACAGAGACTGCCATACAATACACAGAGCTGGATACAATACAGAGACTGCTATACAATACACAGAGCTGGGTACAATACAGAGACTGCCATACAATACACAGAGCTGGGTACAATACAGATACTGCCATACAATACACAGAGCTGGATACAATACAGAGACTGTCATACAATACACAGAGCTGGGTACAATACAGAGACTGCCATACAATACACAGAGCTGGGTACAATACAGAGACTGCCATACAATACACAGAGCTGGATACAATACACAGAGCTGGGTACAATACAGAGACTGCCATACAATACACAGAGCTGGGTACAATACAGAGACTGCCGTACAACACACAGAGCTGGGTACAATACAGAGACTGCCATACAATATACAGAGCTGGGTACAATACAGAGACAGTCATACAATACACAGAGCTGGGTACAATACACAGACTGCCATACAATACACAATACCCCAAGGTGGTATTCTGAGATATTACCTGTGTCGTGCAGGGGTGGATTAGAGGGGTCAATGCGTGGCTGAAGTCTTGGTGCAGGAAGGAGGGTTTGGGCGTTATTGGGGCACTGGACTGGGTACAATCTTTATAGCCGTGATAGATAGAATGGGAGAGGGTCTGCAGGGCTGGGGGGCAGGATGGCTAGAGGGTTGGAGGAGATTTTAAGTAGTGGTGGGGGGGAGGGACATAGAAACCTACAGAATTTAGACAGGACAGAAAGCAAATGGGCTTTAGCTCAGCAGGAGGGGGGTGGAGATGGGGGGTGGGTAATATCAGAACAGAGGAGGTATGGAATACAAAGTCTGCACACTCTGATTTTATAACATGACTGGAGGCTTCATATTTGTTTAACCCCTTCAGGACCGGCCTGTTTCGGCCATGTTGTACGTTAAGGACCAGAGCAGTTTTAACACTTTTGTGGTGTTTGTGTTTAGCTGTAAATTTCCGCTCTCTCATTTACTGTTCCCATACAAGTTATATATTGTTTTTTTCACAACAAAAAGGGCTTCTGTACATACCATTATTTCTATCATGTCATATAATTTACTTTAAAAAAATAATAAAATATTGTGAAAAATTAAAAAAACATCTTTTTTGAGTTTTGCTTGAAAAATCTTTTACTTATCTACAAAAGCTAATGAAAAGAAATGCTAAATAGATCCCAGATTTTGTCCTGAGTTTAAACACCCAGTGTTTACATGTTTGTTTGTTTGTTTTTTGCATGTTATAGGGCTATAAGTACAAGTAGGAAATTGCTGTTTCAAAATATTTATTTCAAAAATGTATCAATAGTGACATTGTAACACTATTATCTCTCAGAAACCTCTGAATCACACCTCACACCAAAATCATTTTTTTTTTAAAGTAGACAACCCAGGGTATTCAATATGGGGTATGTCCAGACTTTTTTAGTAGCCACTTAGTCACAAACACTGGCCAAAGTTAGCGTTCATATTTGTTTGTGTGTGAAAAAAGTAAAAAACTAAATTGAACACTAATTTTGGCCAGCGTTTGTGACTAACTGGCTACTAAAAAAGACTGGACATACGCCATCTGCAATACCTTGGGTTGTCTTCTTTTGCAAATGGTATGCCATCATGGGGCTGATTCTCATTCCTGGGCATGTTTTGGGGTCCCTGTGATATGTTTTATAAAACTGTATTCCTCTGCCTGTGATAATGAGATTACCCATTGTGTTCAGTAATCATATCACAGGCAGAGGGGATGATTTTGTGTGGGAGTGTCTGTGTGTATTGTACGGATTGATTGGTTGTTCTGTAAAACCCTGTGGGCAGTACTATGTTTGTGGATTGGGAATAAAAAAGGCTGTATGTGCCAGTACAGTGAGTTCCTCCCCTCAAAGTGAAGTGTCGTCTCATTATTGGGGGAAGGATTTATTGTATGCTGTTCCAGTTTGACTGCTAGGAGTGTAAACCTATTCGCATGGTTTTTCCTATTCGGCTGTATACAGCATTCATATGCTTGAGAGAATTTATATGCTTCTCCGGTTCGGTGATTGTGGTGTCTGCCAGAGTGCTTGGAGTCCTCAGGAAATGCTAGGAGCATCCTTCAACGGAGGTACCCAGTCGGGGTGCCCGTCGATCCGTTACACCCACCTGCCAACGTCAAGGCAGACCCCACTAGGTGGGTCCTAACTCTAACCATTCACCTTGCTTCCTTGAGCCTCTGGCAAAAATCTCTAATTAGACAGAAAAGGGTATTTTTTAACGGATCATATAGCCATGGCTTGAGGACGACAGGAGAGCCAGAAACGGAGCCCAGAACGACCACAGGCAAGTGACACAGCGAGGGACGGCAGGCCTGGCAACGAAAGCCACGAGGACCAGGTGAGCGTGGAAAGGTGACCGGAATCAGCGTCATGCAACGCCAAGGTACAAATGAGACAGAGGGAGGTGAGTAGTGGGTTTAAATAGAGTACCATGCTCCTCCCACAACTGCCTGCCAAGCCTTCACATTTGTCACAAAAAGCAAAAACTATATTGTGCAACAAACACTCAGTGTAACCTGAATAGGTGTAGTCCTCCAAATAAAGCAGCCTGGAGGCCATTATCTCAATAGCACACCACCTTAAACAATCTAGTGTAAAGTGCATGGATAAAGTGTGATATTGGCGCAAAAAGTGAACCAAATACTAAAGTCCTTTCCTAGGGGATCTCCTTTTTAATGATCTATGCTTTTCATTGATCCAACTTCCTCAGGAGCTTTGGTCTTCCTTCTTACACGAGAGCAGAAACGAACAGTAAAGGGGAAAAAAATCGTTTGACAATATTGTTGACCTTGTTTACCACAGAGATAAAAAAACACAGATGAATCATATGAAAAACCTCAGGTCTTTTAATTTAACACATGTTCGTTTTTGTAAAGTCCCCAAAAGATACACCTAAATATGAACAGAGTAAAGAAAAAAACTCACAGGAAAATACCATAGGTCAAAAAAGACCCTTCTAACAATATGGCACTCACAGACTGAATGGATTTTTCAGGCCCGTCAGTGTTGCTTTAAATTCTCAGGAGTTCACCCTCTCATAGATCTCAGTGTCCGTGGATGCATGGAAGAGATATATAAAAGGACATAGTATAGCACTGCTTGAGAGTATAAATCACACGCTTTATTCAGTACACTTACAATATACAGGTAGTAAAAGAGCCCATCAGTATGTCTTTCCGTTCCCTTAAAATATATATAAATCTTTTTTTTTTTCAATTTAAAAATGTCATACATATACATTTTTTCAGAGATAAATTTGAAATAGGAACTTTAAATATTTGAGTTGTAGGATTTTATTCAAAGTACTTCCAGAACACTGAAATTGAGAATCCATACCTAGGCCTATAGTATTACAGACTTTCATTGTATAGGAATGGAGATCATATGGTTCACGTTAAGAATGATGGATGAAGGGCCTGTTTATAGTAGCCTTTGACCTAGCTTTGCTAGCCAGTCTCCCTCTGTATTACCAAGGCTCATATTCCTAAAGGCATCTATTCATTTACCATGCATATAGAACTCCTTTGTGTAACTTACCGCCAAAATATAACGTATGGCTTTAATCATAGATATCAAATGATGCTAAGTCACTCCCCTCTTTCTAAGATAGCCATTTCATTCAAAGTAGGCAACCTTATCTATGCTCCCCTTTGTAACTGAATTTTAAACCCATAAAACTGATTGTAGCTTAGATTTCATGGCCAACACCATTTAACATAAAAAATGCATAACATCTCGCATTGCTCTGTATTGGACAAAGACTGTTAATGACATCTGTTATTACCGTATGTTTGAATAAACATTTTAGCTGCAAGACACACTGATTTGATTTGTTAAGAAAACTGGTATGCGACAAACAAACATCTCAAGAAAAGCTAAATTCCTACATTTAATGGTGGAGAATGCGGGCACAGGGGGCGGGGCCGGACCGCCGAGCTGGCTGGTCGCAAGGGGGACCAGCTCCTGCAACCCAAGGCCTAAACAGAAATAAATTACAGATATCTGGCACAAAACTGACCGGCAACGGTGGCCCTCGACGGGCAGAGAGCCCCGGATCCAGGGAGAGGCTGGCCAAACAGGCTTCAGTCCCCTGGAGGAGGAATCCTACGGGACACTTTGGAGGCCTGCTCTGGAGGCGAGCGGGGCGGACGGCCGCTGCCCTGCCGCATGCCATGCGGTACTCTGAGTAAGACCCGCGGGGAACCGGCCCCGTACCCCCCCCCTCTGGACCGGGGGGGTGATCCCGGTCCCCACTCTCGGGACCCGACGACCGCAAGCCCGACAGGCGAAGCGACAGGACCGCCAGGACCCACGCTCCAGGCACTGTCACCAAGATGGCGGAGGCGAGGCGAGCCCAGAGCCAACACAGGGTAACCAACAAGCGGACCGTACATACTAAAGGTACAGATCCTGACTGCAACCACCCACCTGCAAACAGCCCAGAACCCCAGCAAGCCACCCACCTCCACTAACACTGGACCCTCAGAGGTCTCCCGCTGGGCTCCGGTATTCCCTCCCTCCCCCAAGCAGGGAAACAAGTCGTCCCGCAGTGGCATCAGCTGCCAGTAATCACCGCCGCACTGGGAGGCAAACCAGCATGTGGAAAAGCAATGGAGCCATCATCCACATTCCTGCAATAGAGATCCTAACATGCGACTGGAACATAGTAGGGAATCTACTCAACGCCCAGCGACTGGCAGCAGGCTCCCTGATATAACACTTCAGCAACTGCAGAGGACATCCCTTACTCACCCCATAAAGGGCTTTGCATCCGACCTGTCCGGTCTTCCACCGTCTCAACCTCAGGGGCTGTGCCATCCATTTACGAAATGTGCGGCCTGGGGGTATACTGCACCTAAAAGCTTGCCTAAAGATCACATTGTGAATAGGAGCGCCCATCTTGTTGACCTTGCCAGCCTGTCTATAGATAACTGACAGTTGGAATTGAAAAAGCATGGATGATATCTGTTTAACTACTGTTGTTTTTTTGTTTTTTCTCAATTCTGGATTTTAATTAGCGTAATTGACCCATCACATTAAAGCGACCTACCTAGCGACTGACACAATGTCCGATAAGTCACCTAACCGACTGTAGGATATGACTAATTAGACAGCCTGTTTCTAGCGTAATCATACCTAGGGCCCGAAGCTAAAGCGACAACGACTACTTAATAACCTTAAGCTACTGTTACCAAACGTTACCAAGCTAATTCATCTTAGACAGCCAGCGTGTACCTAGCCTGTTTTATCATATACTGTTTAAAAAAAAAATATGTGCAAACCTTCTAAATGCTTAACAGCGGTTATAACTCTTGTATGTTTCTAATACCTAAGAATGCTGTTGTGGCACTACAGTCAAGCGAATGTTATACATGCACATCAAAAATAAAGAATTAAAAAAAAAAAAAAAGAGAATGCGGGCACTTTTTATTTAAGTCTGAATTATTACTGACTTAATATTTAAGTGTTCTGCTACAAGAAGATAAGAAGAAGAAAGAAGATTACAGAAGAAAAGTTCAAATTGTTCCCGGTTAAAAAAGATTTAGTACCCGGCTTGAAACAGGAGACACACAAGTGACTGAAACAGCAGGATGGCATTCCAGAGATCCTTTATTTAAACATCCCAGAAGTGATGCGAAGACAGAGGTGAGCAGGAAGGATAATCGTTGTGTTATGCCCAGTACTGGAGGAAGATTGTGGCGAAAGAAGCCTCGCCACTGGTTTTTGGAGCGGACTGATTGCCAGCCTCATGCCTTGGGATTATGTTCCCTGGGAGATTTTGCCCTTTAAATACGGTATTTGGGCAGATTGTATTTTATTGTGCTGTTTCTGGCCCTTTAAGAACTGTATTTGGGCTTATGGACTTATATTGGACCGTGCTGGCCCTCTAAGAACCGTCTGGGGACATATTGAGACTTTGTGTAACAATGCCCCTTTAAGACTATGTCCCCAGACCTTTAAAATCCCTTGTCTATGGCTTTTTCCCACTTGTTCCAGTAAATGGGGCTTACTGAACCAAGTGCTGTACAGGCAGACCACCCAGAACTGGAAGCGTGCAGGCAATTTACCTCCCAGGCTGGGAGCCTGCTGCAGGTAAATTGCCACCGCTGGGTGGCCGCCGTTCGTACAAACGAACACGTGGCGGCGGCCATCTTTATTCATTCGCATGCGGTCAACGGGGTGTGCAGCCAAATTCATGGAACTGAAATCGGCTGCACATTTCAACGAACACCGCTGATATTTACCTTCTCTTCCACTGAGTTTTCAGCCACCTAGACTAAGTCCCGTTCGGCAGTTTGAATGTATTGCTATACTGAGCCAATTGTACGAATGGTGCCCGTTTGTGCATTCGAATGGGACTTCAGTGTGAAATTGACCGACCGCACAGCCCAAATCTATGGGAGTGTTTTTGGCATGAAAATGTCGGTCAAAGGACTTCCAGCTAACTTTTGAACTACTGGAAGGAATTGTATGATTTTTGTGTATGTTTGTATTTTGAGTGTGCTGATTAATAATATGTAACTTTATGTGAATTGAATGTATAGTTTTAAAGTTACAGTAACTGTGTAAAAAGTTTATTTTTCCTGCCTGTGATAATTCCATTAACCCATTGTGTTCAGTAATTATATCACAGGCAGAGGGGAGCATTTGTGTGTAATTGCTGGGAGTGTTTTACTGTAATGTACGTGTTTTATTGGTTGTTTTACAAAACCCTGTGGGTGTTGCTATATGTGTAAAATGTGCATAAAAGCAGAGTGTTTCATTAAAGCTTGAGTTCTACTTCACTCTCAATTTGGAGTCTCGTCTCTTATTAGGGAATCTGCTACAAGAGATTGCTATGCTCTGCATATTCCCTTGCTATAATTAATTAATTAATCACTCCTAAGCTCTTGTAAGAGCTTGTTCCTGCTTTACTCTGAAGGAAGAGAGGTTCGGCCTGTGGTGGTTGTGGTGTCGGCTATTCTTGGAGCCCTCAGGAAGCGCTAGGAGTATCCTTCAACGGAGGTACCCAGTCGGGGTGCCAGGTCATCCATTACAAAGATTTTGAAGATAAATAATTGAGATGGAAAATCTGGGTCCTTTTATCAATACTTTATTTATGAAGAAATAAAAGTATGACGAATTGCAGATCGAAGATGGCATTTCGGAGGATTCTCAAGAAATAACTACATACTCCAAAAAGTATTTCTCTATCAGAAGTCGGCCGTATCTGTGGAATCAAAATACTTCCAAGGGTAGTGTCTTTAACACGTCTGTAGAAGTTGCTCATATATATATTGTTTTTGTTAAACAAATTGTATTAACTGTTTAGTTAATTATGGATTGGCAGTAAAAGACTGCTGCCAAATGTAACAGGATCTGTCTGTAAAAGAGTTAATCCTGAAAACGCTATTGTGTCTTGAAATAGATAGACAGATTAACTGGTATTGAGCAAAGCAATGTGTTTAAAAAGGAAAGTCAAAAAGTTGCATTACTGGCAAAAGTCTTTCTGGAAACTAATGATTCTATAAAGGAATGGTGTCAACTTAAAAAGACCAGTAATTGTTATGTTTGTAATACATAAAAAAAAAAAAAAAAAAAAGAAATGTGTTGTTAAATATAATTGAAAAATATATGTGTTGTTGCAAGGTCTAGTAATTTACCTAGCCCCTGGCTAAACTGTAAATCTCCTTAAAAGTGTTAAAAGAAGGAAATCGCCCCCCCTGGCTCTCTTTTGAGAGTGCATTGGATGCAACATTAGATTAGTTGAAACAAAAACTCAGATAGAAGACTCTCGGCATTTGTTGAAAGGATTTAGTCAAAGAAAGGAAGATTTTAATATAAGGAAAGGAATGCTTAAGAATCAGACTGATCTGTTAGATGGAACCCATAAAACGTTGTCTCACATGTCTAATATTAGACTTTGTTACTAATCTTGACAAATTGCAAAGATTGCTAGTCTGGGGAATGTTACAGATATTTTGTGGAAAAATCTGAAAAATGTGGACTTTACTTTGAAAGTGGAAGTTGATAATGAGAACAGGGCAGGAGAGAAGAAAAGATTAGCCAGATTGATGAAATATGGGACTAAATATGATGAGCAGAGAGGACCTTTTTACAATATGAGGGTTTTTGAAGGTGAAATGAATAAAATAAAATTTAGTGATGTGGTAGCCACCAGATGTCGTTTGATCTGGCTGCCAGCCTCATTAAGTGAATGGGTTAAAAATTAACTCATTGATGTGTTGGAGGATAAGGAATGTGAAAAGCCCAGAGTTTAGTTGCAAGAATTGTTTCCAAATATATTGCTAATGGTTGTACAGTGTGAAACTGGTTTGAATAGTTTAGAATTTTCTATTTTTGATTAATTTAAATGGAGAAAATTATGATATACATGTTTGTGCTAATTTAAGGAATAAGGCATGGAATTTGATTACTGACACAAAACAGTTTACTATGTCTAAAGAGTAACACAGGCAGAGTGTTAGTGAATATGTCTCTAGAATATCAGGGTAACCAAATGAGCTAGATTAAGAGATTTTGCTGCTATGGAAATTATGAAATCCTTGCAATTGTTAAAAAGGAAAAACACAGGAATAACTAAAATGTTGCACAGACACACTTTTGTCTAGGGATACTTCAGCAGGACTGGCCCCTATTAAAAATGTGTCTATTGAAGAAGGTAGAAGGAGAAATGAGGTTATTAATTGAATATGGTAATTTTAGAGTGAGGTTTAAGGAAAGACCACAAAATTAACAAAATTACCAGGGTACTAAAAACTATTCGGCCACACCCCAAGATAGATATTATAGGGTTTTATTAGAGTAATTCTATGGTATGCTATAATTGCAACCAATAAGGTCATGTTAGGAGATATTGTCCTAAATATGAAGAAAAAACTTACCCAGTGAAAGGGAAAGAAAATTGAATTTCCCAGACCATAAGAATCTACAGAGAGTGGCAGCTGTAAAAACAGAGCATACATCTTCAACCAACCCCCCCTCACATATCAAATTCATGTGAAGAGTGTATACTGATATTAAATGCCATTGAAATTCAGCAAGTGAAATCTGCCTAAACCCACCAATAAATAGGGATGTGTAACCCCTAGCTATTATCAGATCTATCTTGCTGATAACGAAGTGAAGATGGGCGACCATATATTTATGGAAGACTAGAGGGAAAAATAACAGGGTTTTATTAGAAACAGGAGCAGGAATGACTCTAATAAAACACGCTTGCCTTGAAAAATGTAAGCATATCAACAAATCCCTTCTAAGTTTTAATGGAACACATGCACATGCAACTCTATCCACTGATGGTGTATTAATGAAAAAAAAAAAGTTGTACGTGGATGTGGCGAAACCAGCTTCGCCACTGTGAACTGGAGAGGCCTGGCTGCTAGCCTCCTGCCCTGCGACTACGGCCCCTGGACATATTGCTCTATAAACACTATATTTGGGCATGTAATGATTTATATTACTGCTACTGGGCCTTTAAGGGCCATCCGTGAACTTATTGGGACTTTTGTGATACTGTACCTTTAAGACTGTAGAACATGGTACTTTAACCCTGCTTAATACCCTGTATGTATTTATGTGTTGAGCTAACCTGGGATATAGATATGCAGTATTCATCTGACTGTTCGGTAGAATCACTCCATTCAGTATATTGAGTGAAACTACCGAACAACCAGACCACCCAGGAATAAGTGTGCCTCCAATTACCGTTTGCAACAATGTTGCAAACAGGTAATTGGCAATCGATGTAATGTATTCTGTGTCCTCTGGGTGGCCGCCATTCGGGAGCCGAACACGTGGCGGCGGCCATCTTAAACTACCGAACAGCGGTGTTTTGCCGTCGAGTGTCTGGAACTGAAATCGGACACTCGACTAGGCAAACACCGCTGAGACCTCCAGACTTCCAGGATTTCGTGGGGAAACTACCGAACGGCCCGCCGTTCGGTAGAAAGAAACTCACGAACTAGGGGATTCATGCGAATCCCCCTTAGTCTCTATAACACCAGTAATTCGTCTGTTTCATTCACTTGTTTGTGACCGACCGCAGGGCCAAAATGCATGGAACTGTTTTCGGATACTTTGCCCATGCGGTCGGTCAAATATTTGGAAACCCATATCTCCCGAACCATTCATCCGAATGACTTGAATTTTGAGTATGTTGTCCACCCAAATAAAGGTGTACCCCCTGTATTTGGGGTACATCCAGGAATTGGGAAAAAGGGTGTACGGTATAATTATGTTAAGTGTTAATCTAAGGGGAGGAAATGTGTGGGAGGTACATCCCTGTGATTGGTTAATTTCATCCTCCCCCTGGGAGTGTCCTGTATGTACTTGTTTGTAATAAAAGCCAGACTGGGTGTCCCAGTCCAGAGTTCTTGCTTAACCCTCAAAGCGATGTGTCGTCTCGGTCTTTGGGGGAATGGGATTGTATGCTGACTGCCAGGAGTGTAAGCCGATGTCTGCTTTTCTTGTTCAGCTGTTCCAGTGTTCGTGTGGTTCCAGTCGGGAGAATGGTGTTTGCAGTAGCTGCCTGTGCATCTGGAAAGGGGATTATCGCCTAAACTGGGTTTTATCCTCTTGTAAGTGAAACGGTCCGTTACAGTGGATTTATTAAATTTGGTTTTATGGCAAGCTTTAGGTGAGAGCAAAACAGGTTGAGTGGTTAAACCTAATGATTTAAGATAGTATAGCCATGATAATAGTAAAACAGAGTGAAGTGTCACCTTCTATGTAAAATCCCCCACAGTGTGCTCTAAGTCTAAACAAAATTGTGGGATAGTGAATTTACAAGTTGTAATTGTAGTTCTAGACCCCCCCTCCCCCCTGCAGTAAAACAATATAAGATCCCAAAGAATAAGAAGAAGGTGTGAATCAGGGGATAAAAGCATTAGTATCTCAAGGAGTGTTGAGTGTGAGTAATTCCAAATGTAATTCACCATTTGGCCAATAATCAAGCCGATGACACTTATAGTTTCATTGTGGACACGCGTGTGGTGAATAAGTAAATCTCAGCAGATATCATGGCACAAGTATTAAGTTGAGTACTTTTCTCTGTCCTGGATATAGCCAATGGGTTCTTTTCTATACCATTCAATCCAGATAGCTAGTATCGCTATGCTTTTACCTTTAAATATCATCAATATCTGTTCCAGGTGTTGCTACAGGGCTTCCAATCCTCGCCAGCTTACTTTCATAACGCAATGGCTCAAGTATTGGAACCCCTGGGGTATGGGAATAAGATTTTGTAATATGTTAATGATCTGTTAGTTCAAACAGTAACAAGGGAAGAGCATGTCAAGCACTGACAGATAATGGCTTAAAACTGAACACATTCAAAGTGCAGATCTTGAAGGAAAGATTTTCTTTCCTAGGAGTTAATATAGATCCAGAATGTAAAACACCACGTTCAGCAAGGGTTAAAGCATTGCAGCAATTGCCAAGGCCAATGACAGTGTCTGATGATCTAAGGAAATGTTTAAGCTTGATAAATGTTAGCAGAGAATTTATATATGATATGGCAGGGATAGCAAAACCCTTATGCAATATGCTGAAATATAAAAAGATAAGATCATCTGGACAGGGGAAGTTGAAAAGAGTTAAATCTGTTAAAAGATGCTCTCACGACACTGCATGACAACGCAAAGTTTGCTGAAGAATGCCCTAAGGGGGGCGTGGCTGACTAGCTAACCGGACGGACGCGTCCATGTGAAGCTCCGTACCAGAGACCTAAAATAAGAGACTAAAATCCCGAAAACAGGACCCTCAACTGGCAACAAACGAAACCCCCACACAGAGACAGTAATGGGGAGAAAAAAAGTAAAACCTGCCAGAGCCACCTAAAATGCCCGACATAAAGCTCTCCTTCACGAGGCCTAGTCTGCCAGCACCATCCAAGATGGCGCCCAGCAAGGAGGAAGCCTCAGACGACTCACACGAGGACAGAGACAGCAATACCTTGCATCAGGCAAAAGATGGGGCCCACTACCAAACATCTGAATCGGAGGAAGAGAGACATTAGAGACCTCCTAGAAGAAATGCGGGAGGTGTGGAAGGCGGACCTGCAGGCCACAAAGAAAGCCAGAGATCAAGGGAGTACGGAAGATGGATAAACGACATAACCTAGCCAAAGTACGGGGAACCAGAGAGTAGAATAGTCAAAAAGAAAAGCCAAAAGTCAATAACCAGGAAACAATCACTTAAGAAGCTTAACAGCACTAGAGGAACCAACAAGAACCACACTAGGGCGCCTTATAACTGTCAGGGACACCCTTTTATAGTGTGGGGTATATTGCTTTAAACTATGCCCCGGGTCCGAATTACGTCGGCATTTACTTGCCGGCTACGGCGCGCATGCGCCGTATTATTAAAAAACGAGCGGTGTGAGCGGCCGGCGTCAGAAGGGCTGTGCAGCTCACCGGAAGAGGGTGCCTTGCTGCGCGGGTCCGTGGAGGAAAGGTAAGGTATCGTTACACACTGAGGTGGAGGCCAGGGAGTGCACCAGAGACGCCCAACAACAGGCCTCAAGTGGCACAGTGCGGGACCTTTGTTCGCAAGTCCAGAAGCTCACGCGGACGGTTACAACGCTGGAGGCACGACATAGGAGGCTAAACATCCGCATCCGAGGCATACCAGAGACCGTGAGGGATGACACCCTGCTGCAGTACATATCCCGCTTAATCGCGGGAATGGGAGTCGAGGGGATGGCATAGCTCGACAGAATCCTCACCACGTTACGGATCCGCAAAGCCGCAACGGCACCAGCGGAAGCTCCCAGAGATGTGATAGCGGTCACAAAAGACATACCAACCCGCTCTGCTCTCATGGCCCGATCCTGGATACTGGGCAGCATGCAGCTGGAGGGCAGCACAGTGACATTTTATGGGGACCTCCCGTTCGCAGCCCTGACAGAACAGAGACAGCTAGCACCAGTGGCCAAAAAGCTAAGAAAAGAAAAAATAAGATACAGGTGAGGGCAGACGGATCCCTCATAGTGCCACAGGGAGATCGGGTGTTCACCCTGACCTCCATGGACGACCAGAAGCAATTCCTCCACAAACTGAGGCAGTATGAGACTGGAAACAAAGAACCCAGAGGAGAAAGCGGCCAGACGCAAAGACACCCACAGACAAATCCGGGGCCAACAAAGGGCTATCACTCACTGAAAAGCCAACCCCGCACCTGAGTAAGGTACCGCAGCACCCATCCCAAGAGACTAACACAGCCTCTGAGAACCGCAAGACAAAGTGAAGTACCAAGCTGACAGCAAAAACATACCATCACAGCCCCATACCATCGCAGCCCCATACCATCGCAGCCCCAGAAACCTGATACCCGAGATGTTACTCCCTAACACTATGACCCATTATCCCTTATTCCCTGGCATTGTACATCACAGAGGGCACAGTTTATAGTTCATAGTTCTTAGCCAACCCCAAGTACTTCACAAGGAAGGTGAAATCTGTACTATACACTGGCTAGGTGACGTTTCAGACAAGTTGTTTCAGAACTGTTGATACACACAAGAAGTTGTTAAAATGTATACATACTATGATAATGTTGTATTTTGAGCCTCAAAACTCCAATAAAAAGATGCTCTCACTCAAGCGCCGGTGCTAGCTGCTCCCATTGACACAGTACCATATATTGTTCAATGTTACGCAGGTGTCTCTTCATTAATAGCAGTTTAATGCAAAGGCAACATGGCTCTTTACGAATGCTGGGATATTTTCCTAAAATCATGTATCCAGTGGAAAGGGGAATGTTTTCCTGTGTAAAACAGCTCATGGCTGTATGATGGGCTTTAGAAGCAACACAACACATGGCAGGATTTGGACAGATAAATTTACAAACCCCCCAAATATCTAAAACTGTTACTAAATTGTTCTGAGTTAGGAGGACATAGCCAGTTACAAAATAAACCACCCAGGGTAGAAACCAGTAAAAGCTATGTTATTCCTGATTTGATGTCAGAAGGAAATGGAAATATAATGCAGATCTCCTTTTGAGAAGCAAATAATACAAGGGATTTCTAGTTTGTATGTGGATGAACAAGATTTTATGTTGATGGATCACATCACACAGGTTATGTCATATATGACGATTAAACAAAAGAATAACCCTGCCCTCATACAAATAATATGAACAGCCCACACACACACACAACACACAATCCCCACAAACGCAACACCACTAACAATCCACATACATGCACACAATCCCACATGCAGCCTCTCACATGCAATACCCCAAACAGCCCCCACACAATACCTAACACACAATGTGACATATCCATCCACACTGACAATTCCACAAGCAGCCCTCAGCCCGCAGCCCTATCATACACGATACCATAAACTAGTAATGAACATATACAATATAATAGCTCATATACGCACAAATACAACGATACAAAGCAATTACAGTAACAATAACAAGCAGAATACGGCAGCATACACACCTCAATATAAAAAAATAGGATCGGCACGCTACGGGACATCACAACCCTATATCGGCACAGTGCTGCTAAAAGGTTACATAGTTACATAGTTACATAGTTAGATAGCTGAAAAGAGACTTGCGTCCATCAAGTTCAGCCTTCCTCACACCTGTTTTTTGCTGTTGATCCAAAAGGAAAAAAAAACCCAGTTTGAAGCACAATTTTGCAACAAGCTAGGACAAAAAATTCCTTCTTGACCCCAGAATGGCAGTTGCCTACTGTCAGGGTACCTGAAGTCTCTACCTCGGAGGAGGTTAGACTTTCAGACGGCCGTCCTCTCAGGGGGGCTGACTCACCCAATCCTCACAGCTCTCATAGCCGTTTACACGCCGGCCGCGATAACCCAGCCTCCTTTTATGACGCGGCGCTCAGGAGCCGACGTCATGACGGCAATCACGTCCCGACCTGTCAATCTAGTTCCGAACAACGAATCAGGGCTCGGCAGGGGCGGTGTGACGAGAGCAATCTCGCCACATTGCATTGGAGAAGCCTGGCTGCCCGCCTGCTGCCTTTGGACTATGGCCCTGGGAGATTGGGCCCTTTAAAAACAGTATGCGGCCATACCAGAGTGTATGTCACTCATTCTGGCCCTTTAAATACAGTGGGGTCATTTGGTACTTGCCCTGTGTGAGCTGTGGTAACCCAGATAGCTATGCCATGGAGCCTATTCGTGTGATTAAAGACTTTGGCTCTATGGCGATTAAACTGTATTCGGTTGGTCTGAGTGCCATTCACCTAATAATGTGCACTCAGACCTGAGCTATCTGGGGATATGTGAAATGTCTGTGTGTTATGTGTAAAATGTGACTTTATGTATTTTAAAGTGTTTTATGTCGTTTTGCAACCATGTGGTTAATGGAGTCTGCCTCTAGTCCTGAATAATTGGATTACTTCTCCAATTATCTCCAGGGCAGAAGGGAGGAAACCAGGATGCATTGTGGGGATGTTTTTTCTGCCAGCCAGGGGGAACAAAAGATACTTTTACTAACTTTTGAACCCCTGGTCTGATTCATGATCCATTTTTTAATATGTTGTTCCCCTGAATGGATTGATTGAGGATATGTATTTTTATGTGAATGTGATGTATGGTTTTAAAGTTACAGAGTATGTGTGGAAACTGTATTTTTACTGTATGTATAATGGGATTATGTGTCACACTAAGGGGAGGGGATGTGTGGGTTGCACCCGTGATACTATTGGTTATTTTATGCCTCCCCCTGGGTGTGGCCTGTATGTGTACTCATGTAATAAAAACCAGGCTGGGTGCCCCAGCACCTCAGACCACTGCTTGACCCTCAACACGGAGCCTTGTCTCGTTCTTGGGGGGATTCACTGTATGCTGTTGGAGATCGATTGCTAGGAGTGTAAGCTGATGTCTGCTTTTCCTGTTCGTCTGCTAGCAGCTATTCGTGAGGTTCCAGTTTGGAGTGCTATTTTGTATCCAGTTCTGGAGTTTGGTGTTCTGCAGTAGCTGTGCCTGTCTCTCAGAAAGGGGCATATCGCCTAAACGGATTTTAACCCCTTGTCTGCTGAAACGGTCCGTTACAGGCGGAGTCATCAATTATGAGCCAAGGTATAAAATAGGGATGTGTGTAATGGTTCATTGCCCTGTCGAGGTTCTAGCTTGTCTGGTCACTCAGTGCTCTTATTACTGTTTGTCTTTTTGGTTCTGACTTGGCTTGTATTTTCGTTCCTGCTTACCTCTCGTGTCCTTTGACCTCGGCTCGTCTCTCGCTTACCTGTTCTCTCGTTCCCTCGACCTCGGCTTGTCTCTGACCATTCTTTGCTTTCTCCTTACGTTAGTCCGGCCATTCTAAGGTCCGGTATACGTACCTAGCTCCTGTTTGTATTCTGTGTGTTGGATCCCTGTCCCGATCCTGACACCTACCCCTGGTCTAGATACTGAAACTGGCACGTACAGGGTTAAACACAATGAAACACAAACATTTATACCTAGTGGCTTATTACAAGGGCTGATTGTATTCAATCATCGTACATTTGGGTACAGGAAAACTGTTTAAGGTCCTGCAAAATAAATTGTATCATCCTAATTTAAAACAAAAAGTGTATAAATATATTGCAGAAGTGTCTCATATGTGTTCAATTAATCCAAGACCTAAATACTAGAAACCAAAATTGCAGAGAGTTCCTTTGGCAAAAAGACCATGGGACTCTATATAAATTAATTTCTAAATTAAAATAATAAAATAGAAATAAAAATGCTTTAAGATAAGAGTAATTGGTTAACATATTTACCAGGAGTATTAATGTCTATTCCTGCAAATCCAAACTCAAGTGTCACCTCATGAGTTAGTGACATGTAGAACTAGGTAATCACTTTCCCTAATGAACCTTTTGTTCCAAGTTACAGCAGAACATGCTCAATAGTTGAAAGTATTACAGGAACATCTGCTGTTAGATTTGAAGTTTGCTACTTTAAATGTCGTCCCTTATGGTAAACTCTGGGTTAAAGCTGTACAGCGCTACGGAATCTGATGGCGCTATATAAATAAATTAAATAAATATAAAGAAGTAACACAGGGGAATTATGCAGATATGTTTAAGCCAGGTTACAAGGCAATGGTAAATCATTTAAAACACCAGGTCTATGAAAAGCAAGTTGGGAAGGTCCTTATGGTCCTTATGTTGGTCTAAGAATAAAAATGAGGACAAACTGTGTTACAGGTTTAAAAAGCAAACATTGGTACAAAGTGTAATAAATCAATTCTTGTGTCTAGTGATCAATGTAAAAGAAATGTACTAATGTATAAGAAATGTACTAATGTATAAGAAATTTACTAAGGTATAAGAAATGTACTAAGGTATAAGAAATGTACTAAGGTATAAGAAATGTACTAAGGTATAAGATATGTACTAAGGTATAAGAAATGTACTAAGGTATAAGAAATGTACTAATGTATAAGAAATGTACTAAGGTATAAGATATGTACTAAGCTATAAGAAATGTACTAAGGTATAAGAATAGTAAACTGCCATCTGTTTTTCATTACATAACTAATACTGTTTTGTGGTGGAATCTCGGTAAAAATAAATTTAGTAGGCCGAGATTACCACGTGGCATGTGTACGTGCATATGCTGACGTATCGATCAGTTGGTTGCACGAGGCAAGATACGATCAGTAGTGTACGGAGCATGTGCAAGAATACAGGATGTAGTATTCCCCCTCCTCCATTGTGCTGGACAAGCCATGCGGTCAAACAGGAAGTTAATTCTTATTTGTGTTGATTGGTCAAGAGAATGTGCGGGTGGAGCTTAATATGGGAGGAGTTATGTGCCTATATAAGGAGCCTGCACTATTGTCCGGGGCTCAGAATTTGCTGTATTTTGGTGACGCTAGTCCCTCTGAGTCCCGATCGGTGATCCAATAAAGAATCTCTTCCTTCCTGAAGAAACCTGTGTCCATCTCTCTGTGCTTGGCTTCCGTCAGTTTCTCCGGTATCAGTTTTACATGGACAAAAACCTGTATGATTTTAAATAAAAGGACAAATTGTTTGGACTTTCAAAGGACATTATGGACTTTCAAAGAGACTGTGCTTGTGGATTCGATTGGAGAGGACAATATTTCATGGACTAAATCAAACCGATTGTGTTTTCTGGTTAATGTAAACTGTATACAATTACACAGCATAATAACTATGATACTGTTATTATTAATGTTAGGTAAAATCAATGCCCAAGGTAAATTAATGAATTAGTGAAAAATGTAAAGGTAATTGTAACAAGAATTTTGTTCTTAGGAGTTCAGAAATGAAAGGGTTAAAATGTCTTGCTTCTCCCTCTTGGAGTGTAAAAAGCAATACAGACAACTGGAAATGGCTGTGTTAAAAGGCCTTTCCTTGTAAATTGATACTTAGATCAAGATCAGAGAACAAATTAAAATCCCATAAGTAATTGGTAAAAATATTATAAGTTTTATTCAGATTGCTTCCAGAACACTGAAATTGAGAAGCCATACCTTGGCCTATAGCAGTGATGGCGAACCTATGGCACGCGTGCCACAGGTGGCACGCCGGGCCCTCTCTGTGGGCACGCGGCCATAGGTTTGCCATCACTGCAGAGTAGGCGCCTGCCTACCCGAAACGGCAGGCGCCTACTCTGCTTCCATGTCGGCAGGACCGGAAGCAGGGGGGAGGGATCGAGGAAGCAGCTCTCCTGTCCTCCCTCGAGCTGTGTGGAGCGTTGCCGCGCGTTACCATGGCAACGCTCCACACAGCATCGCGCGGGAGGACAGGAGAGCTGCAGGACCTGTCCTGTCCTGCATAACACCACCGGACCACCAGGGATGGCTGTGTTCCCCCCCTCCCCTTCACTAAAGGTAACAAGAAGGGAAGGGGGGGGATACTGATTTAATTACTTACCCCCCTTAGCTACAGCACACCCTACTCCCCTTACCAACAGACCCCTACCATAGCACCCCTACCCCCAGCACCCCTACTCCCACTACTCCCAGCACCCCTACCCCAAGCACCCCTACTCCCACTACCCACAGCACCCCTACCCCCAGCACCCCTACTTCCACTACCCACAGCACCCATACCCCCCTTACCCACAGCATCCCTACCCCCAGCACCCCTACTCCCACTACCCACAGCACCCTTACCCACAGCACCCTTACCCACAGCACCCTTACCCACAGCACCCTTACTCCCAGCACCCCTACTCCCAGCACCCCTACTCCCAGCACCCCTACTCCCACTACCCACAGCACCCCTACCCCAGCACCCCTACTCCCACTACCCACAGCACCCATACCCCCCTTACCCACAGCATCCCTACCCCCAGCACCCCTACTCCCACTACCCACAGCACCCCTACCCCAGCACCCCTACTCCCACTACCCACAGCACCCATACCCCCCTTACCCACAGCATCCCTACCCCCAGCACCCCTACTCCCACTACCCACAGCACCCCTACCTCCCTTACCCCCAGCACCCCTACCCCCTTACCCCCAGCACCCCTACCCCCTTACCCCCAGCACCCCTACCCCCTTATCCCCAGCACCCCTACTTCCACTACCCACAGCACCCTTACTTCCACTACTCACAGCACCCCTACTTCCACTACCCACAGCACCCATACCCCCTTACCCACAGCATCCCTACCCCCAGCACCCCTACTTCCACTACCCACAGCACCCCTACTCAGCACCCCTACCCCCAGCACCCCTACCCCCAGCACCCCTACTCCCACTACCCCCAGCACCCCTACCCCCAGCACCCCTACTCCCACTACCCACAGCACCCATACCCCCCTTACCCACAGCATCCCTACCCCCAGCACCCCTACTCCCCCTACACACAGCACCCCTACCCCCAGCACCCCTACCCCCTTACCCACAGCACCCCTACCCCCCTTACCCACAGCACCACTACCCCCAGCACCCCTACCCCCTTACCCACAGCACCACTACCCCCAGCACCCCTACTCCCACTTACCCCCAGCACCCCTACCCCACTTACCCCCAGCACCCCTACCCCCAGCACCCCTACCCCAGCACCCCTACCCCAGCACCCCTACCCCCCCCTACCCCAGCACCCCTACCCACAGCACCCCTACCCCCGCACCCACAGCACCCCTATCCACAGCACCCCCACCCCCGCACCCACAGCACCCCTATCCACAGCACCCCCACCCCCTACACACAGCACCCCTACCCACAGCAGCCCCACACACAGCACCCCTACCCACAGCAGTCCCACACACAGCACCCCTACCGCCCCACAAACACAGCACCCTTTCCTCCCCCCACACACAGCACCCTTTCCTCCCCCCACACACAGCACCCTTTCCTCCCCCCACACACAGCACCCTTTCCTCCCCCCACACACAGCACCCTTTCCTCCCCCCACACACAGCACCCTTTCCTCCCCCCACACACAGCACCCTTTCCTCCCCCCACACACAGCACCCTTTCCTCCCCCCACACACAGCGCACCCTTCCCCCCCCACACACAGCGCACCCTTCCCCCCCACACACAGCGCACCCTTCCCCCCCACACACACAGCACCCTTCCCCCCCACACACACAGCACCCTTCCCCCCCCCACACAGCACCCTTCCCCCCCCACACACAGCACCCTTTCCGCCCCCCCACACACAGCACCCTTTCCGCCCCCCCACACACAGCACCCTTTCCGCCCCCCCCACACAGCACCCTTTCCGCCCCCCCACACACAGCACCCTTTCCCCCCCACACACAGCACCCTTTCCCCCCCACACACAGCACCCTTTCCCCCCCACACACAGCACCCTTTCCCCCCACACACAGCACCCTTTCCCCCCCACACACAGCACCCTTTCCCCTCCCACACACAGCACCCTTTCCCCTCCCACACACAGCACCCTTTCCCCTGCCCCACACAGCACCCTTTCACCTCCCCCACACAGCACCCTTTCCCCCCCCCCACACACAGCACCCTTTCCCCCCCACACACAGCACCCTTTCCCCCCCACACACAGCACCCTTTCCCCCCCACAGACAGCACCCTTTCCCCCCCACACACAGCACCCTTTCCCCCCCACACACAGCACGCTTCCCCCCCACACACAGCACCCTTTCCCCCCCCCACACACAGCACCCTTTCCCCCCCCACACACAGCACCCTTTCCCCCCCACACACACAGCACCCTTTCCCCCCCACACACACAGCACCCTTTCCCCCCCACACACACAGCACCCTTTCCCCCCCACACACACAGCACCCTTTCCCCCCCACACACAGCACCCTTCCCCCCCCACACACACAGCACCCTTTCCCCCCCCCCACACACAGCACCCCAACCCCCCACACACAGCACCCCACACACATTACACACAGACACATACACTGCACCCCTCAATGCAGTATATGTGTGTGTTCAGCAGTCTTTATGTATTCAGCAGTGTGTGTGTGTGTATTCAGCAGACTGCGTGCGTGTATTCAGCAGACTGCGTACTCAGCAGTGTGCGTGTATTTAGCGGACTGTGTGTGTATTTAGCAGTCTGTCTATGTCTCGGTGTGTGAATGTGTTCAGCAGTCTGTGTGTATGTATTGCATTTGTTGGAGATACTAATATAAGCTTAATTTATATCATTATTTAAAATTTGTATAATTTAACTCTACGTTGTGTTCTTCTTTTAAAACAAAAGTTGTTAACTGTACGAGTAGTTTTTTCTAAACGTAAACCTCAGTATTCAGGTTTAATTGTCGTGTTGGCACTTTGAGGGAAAAAAAGTTGGCATGTATTGCAGTTTGGGCACTCGGGCTCAAAAAGGTTCGCCATCACTGGCCTATAGAGTATTACAGACTTTCATTGTATAGGAATGGAGACCACATCTGGTTCACTTTAAGAGTGATGTTGAAGGGCCTGTTTATAGTAACCTTTGACCTAGCCTTGAAAGCCTGAATTCCTTTGAAGACTCACATTTCTACAGGCAATTATTCATTACATCATGTATATAGAAGTTCTTTGTCTTACACATCTTTCCGCCAAATATAACGTATGACTTTAATCATAGATTTCAAATGATGCTAAGTCACTCCCCTCTTTCTAAGATAGCCAATTATTTTAACCCTTTAAGTACTATTACGCCCTATTTTAAGCGGCTCTAAACGCCGCCGGGCGTAATAGTACGCCCTCCGGTCTTTTGTTACTTACCCGGACGCCGGCGATCCCACTGCCTGTAATGACAGTTAGTCCCCCTGCTGGCTGAAATCAAATAAAAAAAAGTTAATCAGTGTAAAAAAATAATAATTATATACTTAGATCATATATATAATATAAATATATGATCTAAGTATATATATACACATATACACACACACACATACACCGTCTAGGTGTATTTTAATATTAATAT
The DNA here is from genome assembly GCF_036172605.1 of Pelobates fuscus. Taxonomy (NCBI): domain Eukaryota; kingdom Metazoa; phylum Chordata; class Amphibia; order Anura; family Pelobatidae; genus Pelobates; species Pelobates fuscus. Next base: position 210,131,253 of record NC_086323.1, on the reverse strand, counting down.
GTATATAATTATATATATATATTAATATCAAATCACGCGTAGACTGATACTGATTAAATGTATATATAATATATTGTATATATATATATTTATATATAATATAAAATAAATAAATATCTAAATACGTTAAAAAATAAAATTAAAAAAATAATTAAAAATAAATAATTAAAAAATATATGGATGTGTGTTATTTCGTTCTAACTGTATTGTGATATTAATATATATATTCATATATCAAAATACACATAGAACGAAATAATATATATATCTATATACATAAATATATACGTATATATCACTATATATATACCTATATATAGAAAAATATAAAAAATAATTATATATATATATACATATATATATACACATACGTATATATACACATATATTAATTCTACACATATATTTATGTAATATTTTTACATAATTAGGTATCTTAATTAATTACAATTAGCCAGACCTGCCTGACAACCCATGCCGAAAGTATAGGGAATTTAATTTGCTAGCACTATATTTAACCCTATAACTTTCAAAGACACCATAAAACCTGTACATGGGGGGTACTGTTTTACTCGGGAGACTTTGCTGAAAACAAATATTAGTGTTTCAAAACAGTAAAATGTATTACAGTGATGATATCGCCAGTAAAAGTGACGTTTTCTGCATTTTTCACGCACAAACAGCACTTACACGGACGATATTATTGCTGCAATACTTTTTACTGTTTTTAAACACAAATATTTGTGTTCAGCGAAGTCTCCCGAGTACAACAGTACCCCTCATGTACAGGTTTTATTGTGTTTTCAAAAGTTACAGCATCAAATATAAGGCTTGTGTTTAATTTTTTTCACATTAAAATTTGCCAGATTGGTTACGTTGCCTTTATGACCCTATGGTAGCCCAAGAATGAAAATTACCCCTATGATGGCATACCATTTGCAATAGTAGAAAACCCAAGGTATTGCAAATGGGGTATGTCCAGTCTTTTTTAGTAGCCACTTAGTCACAAACACTGGCCAAAATTGGCGTTTTTTGTCATTTTTCACACACAAACAAATACTAACGCTAACTTTGGCCAGTGTTTGTGACCAAATGGCTACTAAAAAAGACTGGACATACCCCATTTGCAAAACCTTTGGTTGTCTACTATTGCAAATGGTATGCCATTATGGGTGTAAATTTTATTCCTGGGCTACTATACAGTCTCAAAGGCAATGTAACCAATCTGGCGAATTTCAATTTCAAATGTAACGTGCTATATTTGACCCTGTACCTTCCCAAAACACCATAAAACCTGTACATAGGGGGTACTGTTTTACACCTGAGACTTTGCTGAATACAAATATGTGTATTTTATTGCAGTAAAAGCAAACATTATTATGACATTGACAGTTAAAATGTCATGTAGAGGGGGCGGAGCCTAACTGCCGAGCAGGAAAGCCGCACACCGTACAAGCTCCTGACTAAAATTGACTTCTTTGGGGGACAAACACCCCGAAAATTGGAGTAAATACCGGCAAAAAGGCACAATGCAGGCAGGTGAAACCTGGGGGTATGCAACGACCCCAAAAAAGAGACGAACATCCCTCGGGAACCTTCAAAAGCCACTGGGGCCTGCTCGAGACCACGCCGGGGTGAGGCGGCCGCTCACCCTGACAGCAACAACGCACGCGGACCCCTCAACACAATTGCCTCTAACCCCCTATGGACCGGCGGGGGATATCCCGGTCCCCCCTGGACAACAGGGGCAGCCCAGCAAAGCCTCACTGCGAGACCGAGCCTGTAAAACAGAGGGGCAACTCGGCACACGATGCCTCCAAGATGGCGGCGACCTGGGAGGCTTCACACGTCGCACCGGACACGGAGTCCCGACTGGCCGCAATTTTCAACTCCTTTTGGGTGAAACTGGAGGCCTACATGCGACCACCTCACCTGACGACTCAGACTAAAGGCAAGTTACCAAGCCCAGACCAGGTGACCGCACAGCGGACAGCCGACGCTCTCACAGGTTCCAGGCGCCCGAAAGGCCGGCGCCGAAGGAGCGCCATCTTGACAACACACTCAGGGAGACCCAATACCTACAGAGGCAGCCTGAAACTGACCCACAAGGCCAAGAGAGTGCCCAAGACGGAACACTCAAGCCCTACACACCGACAAGCCGTGTCCGGCTATAGACCCAGCAGGAACATAGTGACGCTTGATCGGCAGCGGAGAAGGCGTGAAACGAGACCCAAAATGGCGGCAATACTAAGCCGTGAGATGAGGTCGGCACACAGACGACAACGTACGCCCGCCACACAAGGTACCCACGACAGGCTGGAGAGTTGCAACGGAGCCCACCTAACCCCCTTGCCTGACAGCGGTGCCGGAGTCTCACTGAGCCAGGACTGTGGAATCGGCTGATGTCTAGCCCATAAACTCTGAGCTCAACTGACACACAAGGCTGTCTTGTATTGTCTCACATTAGCTTATCTTCTCACTGGCATTTCTAAATCTTATAATTGTCAGGGTACCTGTAGTCTCTACCTCTGATAAGAGGAGAGACTTAGACGTTTTCCCGGTCAAAAGGGGGCTGTTTCCTCCGTTCCTCGCGGTCCCCTCGGTCGTTTACACGCCGGCCGCGAGGGATCCACGTCCTTTTATGACGCGACGCTCACTAGCCGACGTCATGACGCTAAGCCTGCTCGACCTGTCACTCAAACCCTGAACACGAACCAGGACTCGTCGGGGGCGTGATTACCTCCTAGAACCAGGGTATTTATTAGAGCTTCTCGCTTTTGCTCATTGCCCTGTCGTGGTTCTAGCCAGTCTAGTCACTCAGTGCTCCTGTATGTCTATTGTCTCTTTGGTTCTGACCCGGCTCGTTTGTATTACTCTGCTTATTTCTGTTATCCCTTGACCCGGCTTATCTCTCGCTTACCTGTCTTCTCGTTCCCTCGACCTCGGCTTGTCTCTGACCATTCTCTACTTACGTTAAGTCCGGCCATTCTAAGGTCCGGTATACGTACCTACTACTCCTTGTACTCTGCGTGTTGGATCCCTGTCCCGTTCCTGACAATAATCTACTAATGTTAAGTTTTACACTATGAAACCCATAGGAGTACACTCTAGCTAAATGCTTAATCCTTCTTCTCATGTGTACCCCACTTCCAAATGTTTTAGCCTGTATGACAAAGTAACAATGCACGTGTTTATAGTTAATCTATAATCTATAATCTATAATCTATAACCTTACCGTAGCACATACAACCGTACTAGCACTAACCAATGCTTAGATGTGAGATAAGCTTGTTACCTATTATATGTTCTGTCTCTCTAGCAGACACAAGAGTCCATAATTGTCTTACCTGGTTAGCCCACTACTACTTGGCTACAATATTGTAACTGTCTAGGCTGGGATAATGTATCTCAGCTTGCTAAGTTTAACTACCCTGATCGTTTTTCTTACTCCTACTTTTATTAATAATCAGTTTGGATATAACTCGGTGTCAAGCGATAATAACCTAAAAAACGTGCAAAGTTTTCACCACTGCCTAATTATTGCAAATCTTTGTTTGACTCCGCGTGCTCTTGCTGTTGTGGCATGGTATGCTAAATGTGATTTTACATGCACTAATAAAATAAAGAATTTAAAAAAAAAAATGTCATGTAGAACTAAAAAAAATAACAAAATATCTTATTTTCTCCCATTTTTTTCATATAAAATTATGTTTCATAGCTAAATATTTTATATGAAATGAAAGCCCTGTTTCCCCTGAATAAAATGATATATAATAAGGGGGGGTGCATTTAATATGAAAGAGGTGAATTACGGTTGAACAGACATATAGCGCAAATTCCAGTTTTTGTTTACGTTTTGTTTTGATCAGAACGTGCACTATTGACTCCGTCCTGAAGGGGTTAACCCCTTAAGGACCGAGGACGGTTCAGGACCGTCATCGGCATTTTTGCATTGCCGACCGAGGACGGTCCTGAACCGTCCTAACGGTCCAATGTACTTACCCGATCGCCGTCGTTCCCCCGGCGGCGATCGGCGGTGCTCCCGTTGTGGGGAGACTGTCTGCAGCCCAGACAGTCTCCCCATGGCGGATTAGGACCCCTGTGGCCATGTGATCGCCCAACAGGGCGACCACATGGTCACAATAGGTGTCCTAGTCTCTGCCTGCAGGGGGACTGTCTGTGCTGACAGGCAGTCTCCCTGCTTAGTGTAAAATCATAAAAAAAATAAAGTTTAAAGTTAATAAATAAAAAATAATAATTATATATGTGTATATATATATATATATATATGATATATAGACGTATATTATATATATATAATATACGTCTAAATATCATATATATAATGTCATACTAAGTGTATTTTTATATTAATATGTACATATATTAATATAAAAATACACTTATAATTAAATTACACACGTGTATATATATAATATATATATAATAACTATATATATTGTATATATATTATTATAAACTACAAATAATAAGTAATTTAAATTAAACTAAAAAAATTAAAAATAATAATAAAAATTTAAAAAAAAATTATATATCTATACGAAATTTTATTCTAACTGTATTTTGATATTAATATATATATATTTATATCAAAATACACTTAGAATGAAATTGTATATATATATCTATGTATATATAAATAAATAAATAAAAAGAATACGAACTATTCATATGTCCATATACAAAATTACATAAATAATTATATAAATATACACATAGACTTCAAATATATAAATATGCATATATATTTAAATTCTACGTGCGTATTTATGTAATATTTTTACATAATTAAGTTATTTTATTGATTGCAATTTAAGGGACCTGCCTGCCAACCCAGGCCGAAAGTCCAGAGAATTTAATTTGCTATCACTGTATTTTACCCTGTAACGTTCTACGACACCCTAAAACCTGTACATGGGGGGTACTGTTTTACTCGGGAGACTTCGCTGAACACAAATATTAGTGATTCAAAACAGTAAAACATATCACAGCGATGATATTGTCAGTGAAAGTGACTTTTTTTTGCATTTTTCAAACACAAACAGCACTTTTACTGATGATATAATTGTTGTGATACATTTTCCAGTTTTGAAACACTAATATTTGTGTTCAGCAAAGTCTCCTGAGTATAACAGTACCCCCCATGTACAGGTTTTATAGCGTTTTTGAAAGTTACAGGGTCAAATATATGGGTCATATTTTTACATTGAAAATGGCCAGGTTGGTTACGTTGCCTTTGAGAGCGTATGGCAGCCCAGGAATGAGAATTACCCCCATGATGGCATACCATTTGCAAAAGTAGACAACCCAAGGTATTGCAAATGGGGTATGTCCAGTCTTTTTTAGTAACCACTTAGTCACAAACACTGGCCAAAATTAGCGTTCAATTTAGTTTTTTACTTTTTTCACACACAAACAAATATGAACGCTAACTTTGGCCAGTGTTTGCGACTAAGTGGCTACTAAAAAAGTCTGGACATACCCCATATTGAATACCCTGGGTTGTCTACTTTAAAAAAAATATGTACATGTGGGGTGTTATTTAGCGATTTATGACAGATAATAGTGTTACAATGTCACTATTGATACATTTTAAAAATATAGGTTTTGAAACCGCAATATCCTACTTGTGCCTATAGCCCTATAACATGCAAAAAAATAGCAAAAAGCATGTAAACACTGGGTATTTTTAAACTCAGGACAAAATTTTGAATCTATTTAGCAGTTTTTTTCATTCGCTTTTGTAGATGAGTAAAAGATGTTTTACATAAAAGTCAAAAAACATGTATTTTTTTTCAATTTTTCATCATATTTTTTAATTTTTTAAAAATTAAATTACATGAGATTATATAAATAATGGTATGTAAAGAAAGCCCCTTTTGTCCTGAAAAAAACAATATATAATTTGTATGGGAACAGTAAATGAGAGAGCGGAAAATTACAGCTAAACACAACCACCACAAAAGTGTCAAAAAGATGCCTGGTCGCAAATGTACAACATCGCAAAAAAAGTCCGGTCCTTAAGGGGTTAAGGACTGAGCCAAATGTACAAGTTGTGAACGAAACAAAATGTAAACAAAACCTGGCATTTGCGCTATATGTCTGTCCAACCGTAATTCACCTCTTTCATATTAAATGCACCCCCCCTTATTATATATCATTTTCTTCAGGGGGAACGGGGCTTTCCTTTCATATCAAATATTTAGCTATGAAACATAATTTTATAACATGACAGGAGGCTTCATATTTGCTTAAGTCTCTCTTTACTAGAACTCCACAGCAGCACATTAACAGAGAGATAAACACCAAAGACAAAAACATAAGGTATCTATATAAGGCTCCTCCTAAGCCACCATTTCCTCTTTCTTTGCTGCTCCGCAGAACAGTACAGGTCAGAGTACCACTGCCTCCTGTTTTATATGGGTGGCTGTGTGTTTAATTACTGTATTCTTAGTGTGTCCTTCTGTACTTTTATTACGGTTTCCTTTTTTCTACTTCTGTGTTTGTAGGTTTTTCCTTCTTTGACAGTTTTGCCTGTCTGCCGTTTTGCCTTTTTATTTTTGTATGCTTGGGACTTATTTTTTCGGGTCCCTTTGCCTTTAATTGTTGTCCGGTTGCCGGGAAGCGGTCGCCCGACCGCCTCCCGTGCCGGCTGTCAGGCCCCGGAGAAAGACTCCGCCGGCCCCACTTGCTGGTTCCCACCCGCCGCCTTTTGGTGCCGTACGGGAATCCTCTCCTTTCTTTCCTGTCGCTTTCCTGTCCCTCCCGCTTCCCCGCTCACACTTTCCTCTCGGGCGGCGTGGGGAGGGATCAGGAAGCCTCTCCGTTGCCTCTTTGCCTCGTGTTCGCTAGCCGCCCTCCCCCCGTGACCGCATGGTCGGATCCGGGGGTGCGCGGCTCTCGGCTCTTCTGCCTTAAAGGCACAGAGTCTCTTTCCAGTTTATATGCTTTTTCTGTATATGTGTCCATCGTTTCTTTTGCAGGGTGCCATTTAAAGTTAATAGGTTTTGTCCTGTGCATGTTCCTCTCCCCTATGCATGTAGCAGCTGTTGCATGTTACTTTTCTCTACTGACAGCAGTCTCTTTCAGTGCATGGATGCTGTATCATTTTGTTTTCCATGCTTGCTACCTGGACTATTTGGGGATTGATTTGTGCATCCTTTCTGCATGCTCCTGCGTGGGACCCTGCTTGGTGACTTTACCCCCACAGAGTTGGGCCTGTCCTGGGGATCAGTTACATCCCTGCCCTGCATGCACTCTCTCAAGATTTAATTGCATGTCGCATGTGGTGATTTACGTTCCTGCCTACACTTATCACTGTGCCGGCACTACCCGTGCCCTTATACTGGCCAGCCTTGTCTGTGCCCTTATGATTGGCCTGCTTTTGTCAGTGCCCCGTGATTGGCCTGCTTTGTCTGTGCCATATTTCGCATGCTATTGACCTGACGGCTCCTCCCCCTGGAACAAGGTTTGTTGAGCCTGCATGCGTTATTACTTGCCTCTGCCATACTAGGGGTGCTGCCCCTACTGCCTGTTACTGATACCTGTTCTCTGTCTCCTTAGGTATCACGTACCGTGCCTCAAACATCATGGAGGCTACTACACAGGAGCAAAACTTACAGGCACTGATTAATGCAGCGGTGGCCGCCTCGGTGGAGAAGGCCCTGGCGAGGGCTCTACCTCAACCGCATACTGACAGGGGCGCAAGAGGATCCCCCCTTGTGGCAGACGACTCGGCTGAGTCAGACTCTCAGGATAGAGATCAGGCAAGTGCGCAAATGTGCTATTGGAAGGGTGAAGGCCCTGAACCACGCTCCCGGAAGGGCAAGGCTCCGGCGAAGCAACAGAGTGCGAGGTTATCAACCTCGCCGGCCAGGCGCCGTCGTAGGTCGGGCGCAGGGGAGGAGGCCTCCTTACCCCCCCTAATATGGCTGTGTTGGATGAGTGGCGGGCAGACCAGTCCCCTTCGGAGGAAGATGGAGATTGGGACGAGGACCGTGAGGAGGACCACAGTTGGCGCTGGGAGGACGAAGATGCGCCAAGGACTGAGACCCCCTCAGCGGCCCCGGAAGGCGACTCCTTTCTGGATGCTACGGGGGAACCCCTGTTTGATCCTCGGTCCATCCGACACCCCAGGTCCTCAGAATGGTCGCTGCCCGACCACTTGGCACAGTTTGTGCACTACTGGGTCCGCAGACCCCTCGACGGGGATGCACGCAAGAAATTGAGGGCGGAATGCCCAAGACCCGTCCTGCCGGACAAGGTGGCAACGACCCCGGAATTTGACCCCTTGGTGGCCACGTATTTGACCCGGACGGGTCGAGACCCCAAGAAAGGGGTGGAGTGAAGCCTCCGGTCCGCGCAGGATAAGCAGCTGGACGTGCTGGGACCTCTATGCAGGATGTTGGCCTTAGAGGACGAAGCCTACACGGAGGGTACGACCCTGGATCCGGCCACCATGCGGGACTGGGCGTTGCGCTCCATTTGCCTGCTGGGCAATGCCAACGTGGCCCTCTGCACTGAACGCAGGAAGACTGCTCTGTTCCGTATGGACAACAAACTGTCGGAACTGGGCTCCAAAGAATTGGGCCCCATGGCTAAAGGTCTGCTGTTCGGGGAGCCGTTCATTAAGGAACTGCAGAAGCACGTCAACCTGTTTACCTCCCTGGACAAGGCCCAGTCTTCCATAAAGAAGGTTTTTCGGCCGCAGACCTCCCGGGTTTTTGGGCGGGCTGGACGACAGCGGGGTCGTGTCTCCAGCCGCGGTTAGTCCTCAGGCCGCCACAGATCCTGTGGTCCGTCCTTCTTCCCATCCTACCAACCCAGAACCCCCTTCGCTCAGAGGTCGGATAGAGGTCGTGGATACCGCGCCAGAGGACGGGCGAGATTTCCTGCTGGTGAGTACACCTCCTTCCACTTTCGTTCACCATTCTTTGCATGCGGGCAGACTGTTTCACTGCAGGGACAGGTGGCGGGAGGTATCCTCAGACGATTGGGTTCTTCAGACTGTGCGGGGAAATGTCATAGATTTCCACTCCCCTCCAACACAGGTTGGACCCCCGAGGGTCCCCGTCATCGCCAGAGAACAACAGTCCCTGATAGATGCAGAGGTTCGGGCGCTGTTCGCCAAAGGCGCGGTCCAACGAGCCCCAGGTTCGGGGGGCTTCTTCAGCTCAATCTTCCTCGTGAGGAAAAAGTCCGGGGAGTTCCGCTGGTGATCAACCTACGGGAATTGAACGCCTTCGTGGTCTACAACCACTTCAAAATCGAGGGAATTCATCTTCTGCGGGACCTCCTCAGACCGGGAGACTGGTTCACGAGGCTGGATCTAAAGGACGCCTACCTCTCCGTCCCGGTGGACGAGGACTGTCGCAGGTTTCTTCGCTTCCGATGGAAGGGCGTTCCATGCCAATTTACATGCCTCCCCTTCGGCCTCAGCTTGGCCCCTTGGTGTTTCACCAAACTCCTAAAACCGGTGGTCGCCCGATTCAGATCGGAAGGTGTCCGATGCATAATATACCTGGACGACTTGCTGATCTTTTGCGAGGACCCCTCCAGGCTCAGATATCAGACTCACTCTGCGATCTCCTTGTTGGAACATCTGGGGTTTGTGGTCAATCTGAAGAAATCGGCATTGGAGCCTTCCCAGACGGTGGAATTCTTGGGTTTCGAAGTCGATGCGAAGGAGTGCGTTCTTCGACTGCCCTTGGCGAAGTTAGCGACCATTCGAAAAGAGATACGGCGGATCTTATGTCAAGACCAGATTCCCCTACGGACTTTGGCACGCGTGGTGGGTCTCCTCTCGGCCTCGATACAGGCGATTTACCCGGGTCCGCTCCATTACAGGGCCATGCAACGGCTGAAGGCTCATTTTCTGCGCAGGAGACCCTCTTACGACCAGATGATATCCCTGTCTCCGGATATCAGGACCGAACTGCACTGGTAGCTCCTGCATATGTCCGCCTGGAACGGCAAGGCGATATTCGGACCAACCCCGGACTTTGTGCTGGAGTTAGATGCGAGTCTGTGGGGCTGGGGTGCCACATGCGCGACTGGGTCCACGGGAGGGCCGTGGTCGGACAAGGAATCGGACTTCCACATCAATTGCTTGGAATTGATTGCGGGGTCATTTGCGATTCGGAGCCTGGCAAACCACCTGTCGGATTGCTGCGTTCTCCTTCGGATGGACAATATCTCGGCGGTGCAATACATCAACCGCTTGGGGGGCGCTCGATCTCGAGCATTGTCGGAGGTGACGAAGGAGATTTACAACTTCTGTTTCCAGCGCAACATCACCCTGCAGGCGGAGTATCTCCCGGGGGAGTCGAACCTGACGGCGGACTGGTTCTCCAGACATTGGCGGGATGCCAGCGACTGGAAACTCCTACGATCGGTCTTCCTCGAACTCGAGACCCAGAGGGGCCCGTTCATTTTGGATCTATTCGCCTCCAGGACGAATCACCAGACCCAGAGGTACTTCAGTTGGCTCCCGGATCCGGCGTGCACAGCGGTGGACGCTTTTCTCCAGGAATGGCCTTGCAGGGAGCGTATGCGTTTCCTCCATTCGCTATGATTCCCAGGGTGTTACTACAAGTTCGACGTCAACGTGTGTCCTTGGTGTTGCTGACCCCGCTGTGGCAGAGTCAGGCCTGGTTTCCGGAGCTCCTGGATCTCTCCTGTCAGGACCCTCTCCTGTTACCGTCATCTCGACTGCTCCTCTCGGACCCCCGGGGCAACCCTCACCCGCTGGTGGGAGACGGCCACCTACTCTTGGTGGCTTGGACTCTTTCAGGGGTGCCTGGAATGTCGAGGAGTTATCGCAATCGGCTAGAGACCTCCTCTGGGATTCCTGGGCTCCTGGGACGAGGAGGTGTTATCTTTCAGCATGGGGTTCCTGGTGTCGCTGGTGTTTGGAACGGGATACCGATCCCTTTACGGGTCTTGTATCTAGTGTATTAATTTTTTTGTCTCACCTCTTTGATCTGGGTCGGTCGTATCGCTCGGTTAACGTGGCTAGGTCAGCTATCTCAGCGGCGCATGTTCCGCTTCGAGGTTTTCCCATCGCCCAGGATCCGCTAGTCTGCAGACTCCTGCGTGGAATGAGACTGGCGCACCCTCCGGCGCCCAAGTATTCTTCCCTCTGGGACGTACGCTCGGTTTTGACGTTCCTTCAAGATTGGTCTGATAACCAGGACCTCTCTTTTCACCAGCTTTCGGCAAAATTTGCCCTTTTGTTGTGTCTGGTTTCGTTCTGACGTGTTTCGGATGTCAGGGCCTTCGATGTCGACGCTTTCTCATTTTCTCCGGAGGGGGTCTCCTTCAAGGTGGTTAGACGTACCAAGTCGGATTCGACGGTGGTATCATACCCTTACTTCAAGGACTCGCCTAAGCTGTGTGTAGCGAGGGCACTGGCTCGTTATGTTGCGGTTACCGCTTGTAACGGATCGCCTGGCACCCCGACTTGGTACCTCCGTTAATGGATGCTCCTAGTGCTTCCTGAGGACTCCAAGCACTCTGGCAGACACCACAATCACCGAATCCGAGAAACCTTTTAAATTCTCCCAAGCATATGAATGCTGTAGACCATTGAATAGGAACCATACGAATAGGCTTGTACTCCTAGCAGTCAACTGGAACAGCATACAATAAATCCTTCCCCCCAATAATGAGACGACACATCACTTTGAGGGTAAAACAGGAACTCTGGACTGGCTCATCCAGCCTGGCTTTTATTACAATAATCCACATACAGGCCACACCCAGGGGGAGGCATAAAATAACCAATCACATACATGGTTCAGCCCACACATCCCCTCCCCTCAGATAACATTAAACTCAATTATCCGGTACACTTTTTCAGCCAAGTTCTGGATGTACCCCAAAACCCGGGGGTACACCTTTAAATCCAGCATCGCTGGATAGCCCTTATTCAGGGGGACAACATATTCAAAATTCAAGTAATTCGGATGAATGGTTCGGGAGATATGAGGTTCCAAAGATTTGACCGCATGGGTAAAGTATCCGAAAACAGTTCCATGCATTTTGGCCCTGCGGTCGGTCACAAACAAGGGAATGAAAACAGGCGAATTGCCTGTGTTATAGAGCCTGGAGAGGGTTTGAATGAATTCCCTTGTTTATGGGGCTCTTTCTACCGAACGGCGGGTCATTCGGTAGTTTCCATACGAATTTCTGGAAGTATGGAGGTCTCAGCGGTGTTTGCCTAGTCGAGTGTCCGATTTCAGTTCCAGACACTCGACGGCAAAACACCGCTGTTCGGGAGTTTAAGATGGCCGCCGCCACATGTTTGTTTCCCGAATGGCGGCCACCCAGAGGACAAAGACCACACTGCACTGATTGCCAATTACCTGTTTGCAACATTGTTGCAAACGGTAATTGGAGGCACACTCATTCCTGGGTGGTCTGGTTGTTCGGTAGTTTCACTCAATATACTGAATGGAGTGATTCTACCGAACAATCAGAATGCTGCATACAAATCACCCAGGATAAACTTAACACATCTATAAATACATATATAATATTACAGGCAGTACACTTGAATATGCTTCACAATCTTAAAGGGACAGTAGTCCCAAAAGTCCCAATATGTCCATAGATGCTGTTAAAAGGGCCAGTAGCAGCAATATACAGTACAATATGCCCCAAATAACCCAGGGGCCATAGTCAGTAGGTAGGAGGCTAGCAAACAGGCTTCTCCAGGGCCCAGTGGCGAGGTTGGTTTCGCCACACCGCTCCTTTGCGCTCTTCTCATTCTGAGCAGTTGTTGATTTCGTATGTCAGGCCCCATAAACCGGTCTCGTTCCCTACGCTGGCTCGATGGATAAGATGGCTTCTGACTCTGGCGGGCGTGAATGCGACCTTCGGAGCGCATTCGGTTAGGGGCGCCGCGGCTTCCGGAGCTTTTCTGGCGGGTGCTGCCCTTCAGGACATTTTGCGTTCAGCGGACTGGAAGAGACTTTTCGTCAATTCTACTTTAGACCGTCGGACCATGCTTCTTTTGCTTTGCTGTCGGAGCGTTAAAACAGCAAATATGAAGCCTCCTGTCATGCTATAAAATTGTAGATTATACTAGCTTTAGTGTAACTATAATCTTAATTTTATTAATGACAGGAGGCGAATATTTCCCACCCAGTTTGATTTCTTCCCTCCCTTGTTTTGGATGGATTGCTTTGTTGGTAGTTCTGTTGATTTGTCTGATTATCTGGGCTAGGTTGGTTAGTCTGGGGTGATGTTGTGGGAAGTGCATGTTTATTGTATTGACGGTCATTAGTGATGGATTTCGTGTCTTTATTCTATCAGTACTGGATCGTGGGATTTATGTTTTATCAGTACATTTCGCTCACTAATCCGTGTTTTCGATTCTGTTTATTTCGTTTCAGTTTAATGGTTCGACTTCAGTTCATAGAATCGGCTCTTCGACAGGATGAAGATCAAGTTCATCCATTATCCGAAGTTTTTCCAGATGGCATTCACTGTTATGTTGTAAAATTTTTCTGCATCTGGCTGTTGTCATTGTTATGTACGTTTTGTTGTCGCAGCGTGAAAGAGGAAATGGTGGCTTAGGAGGAGCCTTATATTAAGATTTTTTTTTAAATTTGTATTTCCGTCTGACATTTTAGCTGTGAATGTCATAATACTGTTAGCTTTTACTGCAAAAAAAATGCACATATTTGTAATCAGCGATGTCTCACGAGTACAACAGTACCCCCTATGTACAGGTTTTATAGTGTTTTGGAAAGTTACAGGGTCAAATATAGAACATTCCATTTTCAAATAGAAATTTGCCAGATTAGTAATGTTACCTTTGAGACGGTGTGGTAGCCCAGCAATGAGAATTACCCCCATAATGGCATACCATTTGAAAAAGTAGACAACCAAAGGTATTGCAAGTGGGGTATGTCCAGTCTTTTTTAGTAGCCACTTAGTCACAAACACTGGCCAAAGTTAGCATTCATATTTGTTTTTGTGTTAAAAAAGCAAAAAACTAATATTTGGCCAGTGTTTGTGACTAAGTGGCTACTAAGAAAGACTGGACATACCCCATTTGCAATACCTCGGGTTGTCTACTTTTGCAAATGGTATGCCATCATGGGGGTAATTCTCATTCCTGGGCTACCATACCGTCTCAAAGGCAACATAACCAATCTGGCAAATTTCAATGTCAAAAAAATGAAATGCAAGCCTTATATGTGACTCTCTAACTTTCCAAAACACCATGAAATCTGTACATGGGGGGTACTGTTATTCTCGGGAGACTTCACTAAACACAAATATTAGTGTTTTAAAACAGTAAAACATATTACAACAATAATATAGTTCATAAAAGTGCCGTTCGTTTGTAAAAAATGCACAAAACGTCACTTTTACTTAAAATATCATCGTTGTAATACAATTTACCAATTTGAAACACTAATATGTGAGTTCAGCGAAGTCTCCCGAGTAAAACAGTAACCCCCATGTACAGGTTTTATGTTGTCTTGGAGAGTTACAGGGTCAAATATAGTGCATGCAAATTAAATTCTCTGCACTTTCTCCCTGTGTTGTCAGGTATGTCAATCAAATTTTAATTAATCAAATCACCTAATTATGTTAAAAGGTTACTTAAATATACACGTAGAATTTTAATATATATGCATTTATAGGTATTTAAATTCTACGTGTATACTAATGTAATCTTTTATGTAATTATATGTATTTATCTATATATATATATTTGCGGTTATTTGCATTTTATATATAGTGTATTTTGTTACCAATATATATATATTAATAACAAAATACAGTTAGAATGAAATTACATATGGATATATAATTTATATTAAATTTTGTTTCAATATTGTATTTTATTTAATAATTGTATTATTTTATTTATTTATTATTGTAATTATACGTATTTATATATATAATATATGTGTATATATCTATTATATATATAATATATGTATATTAAACTAGATAGCCCCTGCACTCCAACCAAAACAATGAGAAAAAATACCTGGTGCTCTGGTGGCCCAACAATACAGGATACAAAAGATACCGGCACTCAAGGGTTGACAACACATCAAATCTTCATTTATTTCGAAGTTAGAGATCGACGTTTCAGCTCCTCACAGGAGACAAGATATCACAACACTGAATACACTCTTATATAGGACATACAATTACTGTTAATGGGTACTTACCCCCAGGTGCTCTGCATTTGCGCTTGCCGCCAGAATCGCCGAGACCGCCTTCACAGACAACCATACTTCCGGGTTTACGGTCATGTGACCCCCTAGGACGTGTTCATTGGATCGGACTCTGCCCGTTGCTGGGGCAACCCCAATAAACAATATCAGATGGTTGCTCCCTGTGATGGTAGTAGAAAATATCCCCGTCAAGCATTCCCTTCTTCCCATAAAAGTAAAATCACCCAATATTCCACAAGTAGAAATATCCCTGGAATCGCCGAATAATCCACACATGAGCCAAAACTTAATGCTGGAACAAGACTGATTTACTGGCACACAGAACTCACAATTTATGCAACACAAAACTCCTCCTCTGGGCCAGGCTAGATAATTGAGTTTTAGCAATATACATAGCTCAATTATCTGCTGGCCAGAACATTTACAGTTTAACATACTTTTTACCAAACATTCATAACTATAAAACCATACATCACATTCACATAAAAATTACATATTCACAATCAATCAATTCAGGGGAACAACATATTAAAAAATGTCATGAATCAGACCAGGGGTTCAAAAGTTAGTAAAGTATCTTTTAAAACCCCCGTCAGCATGGCTAAATCTGGCTTAAGCAGATTTTATAGAGGCCCTCTATCCTGGAGACAAAGAGGAAAGTAATCCAATTATCCAGGGCTAGAGGCAGACTCCATTAACCACATGGTTACAAAAAGACATAAAACACTTTAAAATACATTCATTCTTGACATTTGGAACCGAACAATATAGACCTTAACCCCTTAAGGACACATGACGTGTGTGACACGTCATGATTCCCTTTTATTCCAGAAGTTTGGTCCTTAAGGGGTTAAAATAGCAGGGAGAGAATTAAACTGAAGCATATAGGCAATTGCATAAAAGTCCTTCACACTCCCAAAAGCACCAGAGCCGGCGAGGGACAAATTTCCTCGTAACACTAAACGTTGTCATGGCGATCAAGACACATTTCCGGCAGACATGCCGAAATGCTCGGATCTAGGTGGAACATCAACAAGACATAATCCTGCATACAATATTATATAAAGAAATGTGAATGATTGTAGCTGTGAACTAATGTAAATAAATGTGTCAGTGTAATAAAAAGTACTAGTGATCGATTGAATAGAAATACATATAGGTTCTGTGAAACAGCAAACATTGAAGCATGTGTAGAAAAATCAAATTGATATGTAAAGTATATAAAGTGATAAGTGGAGGAAGGCCCAAAGGCTGCTAAAAAGTGAACAATGTGTGTAAAGAAATAATCTTACTCCTTAGTGTTTATATAAAACCTTGGATGTGAAAATGAGATGCATGTATAATGCTAGGTAATTATGCACCTGGGGTAGGTCCCTTAACAGTATATTTATTACATATAACATAATAGGAAGGTTAATATGGAATTAAAAGAATAGTCAGCAGTACTGAAACATAAACAAAAAATGAAAATGAGCAAGCATAGAAGTGAAGATCAAATAGGAGATAAAGTAAACAAAAAATGAATTTAAGTATAAAAATGAAAATAAAAATAAAAATAAAAATAAAAAAATAAAAAAAATAAAAAATCAGTAATACAAAAATATATATAGTATAAAGAATAAAAAATGAAAATAATGAAATAATAAACAAAATAATGAACAACACAAAAATATAATATAAAATTAAGCAGATAATGATGAAAAAGATGAACATATAAATAACAAAATAATGGATGTGGAGGATACTAATCCTATACCGTATAGATATATGTGTTCATATGGACATTAACCCATAGGAAAGAAGGTCAGGGCTCAAATCCTTATAGGAAAGTGTGACGAAGTGCCCTTCGCCACTTGGGCCTGGAGAGGACTGCTTGCCAGCCTCTTGCCATGTGATTATGGTCCCTGGGAGATTGGGCCCTTTTAAAAAACGTATTCGGCCCTAACAGAGTGCATGTCACTCATTCTGGCCCTTTAAACACAGTGGGGCCATTCGGTACTTGCCCTGTGTGAGCGGTGATACCCCCAGATAGCTATGCCATGGAGCCTATTCATATAATGAAAGACTATGGGAAAGACTTTAGCTCCATGGCGATTAAACTGTATTCGTGTGGTCTGGGTGCCATTCACCTAATAATGTGCACCCAGACCTGAGCTATCTGGGGATATGTAACATGTCTGTGTTTGGTGTAATAAAAGTGACTTTATATATTTTAAAACATAATCCTGTATTTAGGTCCCCACATGTGTAATGGAGTTTTGTCTTTGACCTGGGAGATAATTGGATTACTTCTCCAATCATCTCCAGGGCAGAAGGGAGGAAGCCAGGATGCATTGTGGGGATGTTTTACTTTTACTGTTTGAGCCAGATTAAAATACTGCCAGCCAGGGGGAACAAAATATACTTTTACTAACTTTTGAACCACTGGTCTGATTCATGCCATTTTTAATATGTTGTTCCCCTGAATGGATTGATTGTGGATATGTATTTTTATGTGAATGTGATGTATGGTTTTAAAGTTACCGAGTATGTGTGGAAACTGTATTTTTACTGTATGTAATTGTAACGGAATGCAGTACATTAGTCCACGATATCCGTTGGTATCCTCAGGAAATCCACAGTCAGAGCAGAAAGCACGGCAATATTCCCCATCCTCCCAATAACCGGACGAAACACAGTTTGGGAGTCAACTACTCAGTTTATTCACAGGCTGGCATATTTAAGCAGTTCCCCATGCAAGGGGTTTCCTCACAGATAATCCAGGGGATTTCTCCCAACATGCATTGTTCTTTTCCCAGCAGACATTGCTGCACGAGAGGGATACTCCCACTAAAATGGACGATTAAGTGGATTATCCCCTCGTGCAGCAGAACTGACAATTTACTTTAAAATACATATTTTCCACAATATTCGGTATTTTAAGATGACTGAACGTTCGGTAGATAGCTGGGGTCGAAGCGCATACTTCGTGGGAATACCGCTTCGATCCCAGCTGAATTGACCGAACGCCGCACAAAACACATTAAAACATCGAGTTCGGTTTAAAAGTACCGAACAACTAAGGGGAACAGAATGTGCCGAACGCGGGACTCCCGAACGCTCTGGAAGTCCAGCGGTGTTCGGATCATTGAGTAGCCATTTTCAGTTCCAGGCTCTCGACGACCGAACACCGCTGCAGAGACAAAGGATCCAAGATGGCCGACCGCCGCATGGTCGGTAGCCGAACGGCGGCCACCTAGGAGAGCCCTTAATTACCGATTGCAACATTGTTGCAATCGGTTAATTGGTGCCACACGACTTGTGAATGGGTGGTCTACCTGGGGAGCCCGCATTCGTACGGCGAACGGCCAGGATAGCCGTGTTTCGTCGAACGAATGCTTTGTATGCTGGCAGCGTACGGCTGCCAGCATGCGAACGGCCATAACACAGCACATATACAAGTAAAGACACACAGTATGCATTCAGCCTATGGACAACCTACAGTCAATATAGTTCAGAAGTGGCTAGGTTTGCCACAATGCTCCCCCAGAACCAAGCCGGCATACACAGTCTGATCCCAACGGATCGGCTTGGGGATGTCCGGGAGAGTACTCACAGATCACTTCTCGAGTTCAGTCTGTCTGGATAACCCGTCGGCGTTACCGTTTTGTTTTCCTGGCCGGTAATGGATGGTAAAGTCAAAGGGCTGCAGCGCCAAACTCCAGCGCAGCAGCCTGGCATTGTCTCCAGACACACGGTTTAGCCACACCAACGGGTTGTGATCTGTGAGCAAGGAAAAAGGTTGTCCATACAAATACGGCTGTAACTTTTTAAGGGCCCACACCACGGCCAGGCATTCTTTCTCAATGGCGGCGTAGCTCACTTCACGGGGCAACAACTTGCGGCTTAAGTAGGCTACGGGATGTTCTCCGCCATCGGCTCCCACTTGACTCAGCACTGCCCCCAATCCAAACATTGAAGCGTCTGTGTGGACAAGAAATCTTTTAGTTGGATCAGGAGCAGTTAACACAGGAGCATTAGTTAGAGCTGTCTTGAGTTGTTGGAATGCCTGCTCACACTCTGGGGCCCAGACAACCAGTCGGGGAAGGTTCTTTTTGGTCAGGTCCGTCAGGGGTTTGGCCAGGGTGCTGTAGTCGGGTACAAATTTCCTATAATACCCTGCAGTCCCTAGAAACGCTAGCACCTGAGTTTTGGTCCTTGGGGTAGGCCACTTAGCTACGGCCTCAATTTTGGCTGGCTCGGGTCTCTGCTGCCCACACCCTACTCGGTGTCCCAGATACTGCACCTCGGCCATACCTACGTGGCACTTACTCGGTTTTAAAGTTAACCCGGCTTCCCCAATGCGGTCTAAGATCGCCCCTATATGGTGTAGGTGATCTTCCCAGGTCTGGCTGAAGATGGCTATATCATCCAGATAGGCACAGGCATACTCCTGGAAGCCGTCCAGTAGCCGATCTACCATCCGCTGAAAAGTAGCCGGAGCGTTTTTCATTCCGAAGGGCATGACCTTAAACTGGTACAGGCCAAACGGAGTGACAAACGCCGACTTGGGAATGGCATCATCGGCTAGAGGAATTTGCCAGTATCCCTTACACAAGTCAATGGTAGTGAGATACTGACCCCGTGCCATCTTATCTAGCAGCTCATCTATCCGAGGCATCGGGTAGGCATCAGACACTGTCTTGTCATTCAGCCTCCGGTAGTCAACGCAAAATCGGGTAGTGCCGCCCTTTTTAGGCACCAGGACTACCGGTGATGCCCAGGGGCTATCTGAGGGTTCGATAACCCCTAGCTGCAGCATTTCATCTAGCTCGGCCTTCATATGTGTCCGGACTGATTCCGGAACCCTATATGGAGCCTGTCGCATAGGTAGCTGTCCCGGGGTTTCGACTCGGTGGGTGGCTAGCGGAGTGTACCCAGGTAAATTGGAGAAGGTAGCCCCTTTAGCTACGATCAGCGCCTGTACTTGGGCACGCTCGTGATGGCTTAGCCGCTCCCCCAGCTGGACTCCCCGGGAGGGCTCTATCGGTTCTTCCGGTTCTAGTCGATCAGGTAGTGGCAAGTTCTCCTGATCTTCTAAGGCGGAGGCACAGATTGCTGTCACATCCTCTATCCTCTCATGGTAGGGTTTGAGCATGTTTACGTGGAGCATGCGTCTCTTCCCTACCCCGGAGCAGGGGCCGATCACATAGGTAGTGTCGCATCGCTGCTCTACTACCTGGTTTGGGCCTTGCCAGATGGCCTGCAGCTTGTCTGTGCGGACAGGTTTTAAAATCAAAACCTTCTGCCCCACGTGAAAGCTGCGGTCCCTGGCTCCTCTATCGTACCAGCGTCGCTGACGTTGCTGCGCCGCCTGGATTTTGGTGTGCACAGCCTGAGTTAGCGCCTCCAGACGGTCTCTGAACTCCAGTACATATGATACGATAGGGGTTTCGCTAGCCGTACTCTCCCCCTCCCAGTGTTCCCTAATCAAGTTCAAGGGTCCCCGTACCCTCCTCCCAAACAATAGTTCAAATGGGGAGAACCCGGTCGATTCTTGGGGAACCTCTCTATACGCAAAGAGCAGGTGAGGCAGGAACCTCTCCCAGTCTTTGTGGGTTTCCCCGAACGTCCGAAGCATCTGCTTCAGCGTCCCATTGAATCTCTCACATAGTCCATTGGACTGGGGGTGGTAGGCGGAATTGACTATTGGCTTAATGCCACATACCTTCCACATATGTTGGGTGACCTCGGCAGTAAATTGGGTGCCCCGGTCGGATATTATTTCTTGGGGGAATCCTACCCTGGAAAACACTTTCATTAAGGCTTCAGCTACGGTTTCCGCATGAATGTTAGTGAGGGCCACCGCTTCGGGGTACCTGGTGGCGTAGTCCACCACGGTTAAAATATACTTTTTGCCAGAGGGACTGGGTTTTGGCAGGGGCCCTACTATGTCTACCGCTACCCTGCTGAAGGGTTCGGCAATAATGGGTAGGGGGCATAACTTGGCCTTGTGGCGATCCCCTCGTTTACCTACTCGCTGGCAAACGTCGCAGGAGGTGCAATACTGTCGCACATCCTGTGAGATTCCGGACCAGAAAAACACATGCGTCAGGCGGTATCGGGTACGGGTCATCCCTAGGTGTCCCGACAAGGGGATATCATGAGCAATTCTAAGCAGCTCCTGCCTATACTTCTGTGGTACTACTAACTGTTTGTTAGTCAAGGTGACAGATCCCCCCACGTCCTTGGCCGTGACACGGTACAATAACCCTTTCTCCCACGTGTAATGCTCCCCCTCTAGCCCTGTCTGGTCAGCTTGTGCCCGGTCCCTATAGACTTGTAGAGTGGGATCGGTCTGTACTTCAGTGACAAAGGTAGTCGGGTATCCCAGGACATGGGAGTCGGGTGGGGGTCATGGTTTCTTACCTGAGCCTCAGAGTGTATCGGTGTAGCCGTGGTGCGAGCCTGTTGCCGTGTGGTTACGGGATGGGCTTCCTGGTAGGGAGCCTGTGGAACAAAGGCAGAGGTCATCTGGCCCAAATCATTCCCTAGCACAACATCTGCTGGTAAGTTCGGCATTAGTCCCACTTCTACTGTCCCCTCTCCCGCACCCCAGTTCAAATGTACTTTCGCCGTGGGTAGTCGGTATACGGCTCCCCCGGCTACCCGAACGGCCACAGATCCACCAGTATGCGTGCCCTCCGATACCAAATGGGGTGCTATCAGGGTTAAGGTAGCTCCCGAATCCCGCAGTCCCTGAACCTCGTTCCCCTCAAGCGTTACCAGCTGCCGGTGATGTTGCCGGTTGTCGGTGGCTCGGACCGACATTACCTCGTGCAAGATACCCAGGGGCTCCTCCGCATGAACACTCCACAACTCCTGAGTGGCTGGTTCCCTCTGGTAATGGTGAGCAGCCGCCCTGGGTACGGGGTTTGGACGCCCCTGATTCCAGGTGGGCCTGCCACGATTCTGGGGGCATTCTCGGGCCATATGCCCCCATTGTTTACAGGAATGGCACTGGATGTTGGCCCGCCCGTTGTATCTGGAAGGGGGCGGTACATGTCCTTGCGAAGGACGGAACGGGGTGGCTGTGGGCGCTAGAGGTGTTGGAGCGCTAGGTAGTCCTGTGAGTTGGGAGTAGCTTTTGGCTACAGGTCCCTGGTGCCTCCGGGCATCAAAGTGTTGATCAGCCAATCTAGCTGCTTCAGGTAGGGTGAGGGGTTTCCTGTCCCGCACCCATTCTTGAGTCTCCGGGGATAATCCATTAAAAAATTGCTCCAGCAACATCATCTGACGCAATTCCTCCATGGTGGTGGCGTTGCTGGCCTGTATCCACCCTTGGGAGGCTTGATCCAGTTTGTGTGCCCGTTCGGCATGCGAATCTCGCTCTGGTTTGCGTAAGTATCGGAACTTGCGCCGGTATGCCTCTGGGGTAATGGCATACCTCTCCAAGATTGCGCGCTTTACTTTTTCGTAATCTTTGCTGTCCTCACTGGGCACAGCACGGTAAGCTTCAGCTGCCCGACCTGCTAGTTTGCTTGCTAGCAGTTGCACCCATACTGACCATTCTAGCTCATGCAGATCACACAGACTTTCAAAGTCCTGCAAGTACCCATCGATTTCGTCCTTTTCCTCGCAAAAGGCTCTGAAGGCCTGGTACGGGAGCTTGGGCTTTACCGGGTTGTAAAGGGACCCTGTGTTGGACTCGGTTCGAGTCAAGGCGTGCTGCGGGCTGTGTGCCATTACGTATTCCTGCACGTTGGCCATCACCATATTCAACATGGCATCCGATATCGGCTGCGGCAAAAATGCTAGCCTGGTCCTCATCTCTCTTTCATAGAGCGTTTCTTCCATAACTACTGGGGGTGTAGCGCTGCGGGCTTGGTCTCCCTCCATCAGCTCGGCAATTAGTACCACCTTGGTTTTGCTGCTGGCTACTTTCCCCCTGGCTTCCAGTAGTTCTTTTAAAGTCTGTCGTTTCAGTATGGTATAATCAAGCTCCATACGAATTGCCCTTGCTTTCCTTGTTCGGTAGTTCCAGTTACACGAACTCTGCTTTTCGGCTGTAAGGTTCGGATCCCGTCGCTTGCCACCACTTGTAACGGAATGCAGTACATTAGTCCACGATATCCGTTGGTATCCTCAGGAAATCCACAGTCAGAGCAGAAAGCACGGCAATATTCCCCATCCTCCCAATAACCGGACGAAACACAGTTTGGGAGTCAACTACTCAGTTTATTCACAGGCTGGCATATTTAAGCAGTTCCCCATGCAAGGGGTTTCCTCACAGATAATCCAGGGGATTTCTCCCAACATGCATTGTTCTTTTCTCAGCAGACATTGCTGCACGAGAGGGATACTCCCACTAAAATGGACGATTAAGTGGATTATCCCCTCGTGCAGCAGAACTGACAATTTACTTTAAAATACATATTTTCCACAATATTCGGTATTTTAAGATGACTGAACGTTCGGTAGATAGCTGGGGTCGAAGCGCATACTTCGTGGGAATACCGCTTCGATCCCAGCTGAATTGACCGAACGCCGCACAAAACACATTAAAACATCGAGTTCGGTTTAAAAGTACCGAACAACTAAGGGGAACAGAATGTGCCGAACGCGGGACTCCCGAACGCTCTGGAAGTCCAGCGGTGTTCGGATCATTGAGTAGCCGTTTTCAGTTCCAGGCTCTCGACGACCGAACACCGCTGCAGAGACAAAGGATCCAAGATGGCCGACCGCCGCATGGTCGGTAGCCGAACGGCGGCCACCTAGGAGAGCCCTTAATTACCGATTGCAACATTGTTACAATCGGTTAATTGGTGCCACACGACTTGTGAATGGGTGGTCTACCTGGGGAGCCCGCATTCGTACGGCGAACGGCCAGGATAGCCGTGTTTTGTCGAACGAATGCTTTTTATGCTGGCAGCGTACGGCTGCCAGCATGCGAACGGCCATAACACAGCACATATACAAGTAAAGACACACAGTATGCATTCAGCCTATGGACAACCTACAGTCAATATAGTTCAGAAGTGGCTAGGTTTGCCACAGTAATAATTATGTTAATTGCTTATCTGAGGGGAGGGGATGTGTGGGTTGTACTGTTACTTGATTGGTTGTTTTATGCCTCTCTCTGGGTGTGTCCTGTATGTGCACAACTGTAATAAAAAGCAGGCTGGGTGTTCCAGACCTGAGACCACTGCTTGACCCTCAACACGGAGCCTTGTCTCGTTCTTGGGGGGATTCACTGTATGCTGTTGGAGACTGATTGCTAGGAGTGTAAGCTGATGTATGCTTTTCCTGTTCGTCTGCTAGCAGCTATTCGTGAGGTTCCAGTTTGGAGTGCTATTTTGTATCCAGTTCGGGAGTTTGGTGTTCTGCAGTAGCTGTGCCTGTCTCTCAGAAAGGGGCATATCGCCTAAATGGATTTTAACCCCTTGTCTGCTGAAACGGTCCGTTACAGAAAGGAACAAAAGAGCATTTCTCATTGAGGCCTCGGGGTGCTAAGGTTCCCAACTGGCAAATCCAGTAGGTCTCTCTTTGTAATAAGAGCTTAGCTCTATCTCCCCCTCTGGCAGATATTGGAACATGCTCAATGGCAACACATCTGAGTGAGGCTAGTTGGTGCTTAAATTCTAAATTAAATTACATATGGATATATAATTTATATTAAATTTTGTTTCAATATTTTATTTATTAATTTTATTATTTTATTTATTTATTATTGTAATTATACGTATTTATATATATATAATATATGTGTATATATCTATTATATATAGTAAAAATGAATTATTGAAATTATATATATAATATATATGTATATTATATATATGTAACGTCATTCTAAGTGTATTTTAATACTAATATATGTACTTATATTAGTATTAAAATACACTATGTATGACGTTAAATATATATAATATACATATATATTATATATATATAATATATATACATATATTATATATATATAAAAATATTTATTTTATTTTATAACATGTTTAATTTATTTTTTTTACAACTCCTACCAGCAGGGGGACTGTCTAATATTTTAGACAGGCCCCCTGCTGGCAGATCCACAGCCAGCTATAGGTGGCCATGTGATCGCTCTTTGAGAGCAATCACATGGCCCCCGGGGGCCTGATTTGCCGTGGGGGGGGGGGCTGCCTTGGCTGTGAGGCAGTCCTCCCGAAGCGGAGCGCCGGGAAGGTAAGTATCCCAGGCGCTCCAGGGCTTAAAGCCGTTACGGCGTTCTATGCCGTTACAACGGCTTTAAAGCCCACTTAAACCGTGACGGCATAGAACGTCGTAACGGCGGGAAGGGGTTAAGGGGTTAAAGTAAGGCAATGTTATGTATACTCCCCTCTGTCATTGAATTTTAAAAACCCATAAAACTGATTGTAGCTTAGAATTCGTGGTCAATACCTTTAACATCAAAAATGGATAACACCTGGAACAATGCTCTGTATTGGACAAAGACTGTTAATGACATATGTTATTACCGTATGATGTGTATGTTGAAATAAATATACGGTTTTAGCTGCAAGATACTCTGATTCGATTTGATAAGAAAACTGGTATGTGACAAACAAACATCTCAACTTATATATATATGTATTGTACGGCAGTCTCTGTATTGTATCCAGCTCTGTGTATTGTATGGCAGTCTCTGTATTGTACCCAGCTCTGTGTATTGTATGACAGTCTCTGTATTGTACCCAGCTCTGTGTATTGTATGGCAGTCTCTGTATTGTACCAGCTCTGTGTATTGTATGGCAGTCTCTGTATCGTACCCAGCTCTGTGCATTGTATGGCAGTCTCTGTATTGTACCCAGCTCTGTGTATTGTATGGCAGTCTCTGTATTGTACCCAGCTCTGTGTATTGTATGACAGTCTCTGTATTGTATCCAGCTCTGTGTATTGTATGGCAGTCTCTGTATTGTACCAGCTCTGTGTATTGTATGGCAGTCTCTGTATCGTACCCAGCTCTGTGTATTGTATGGCAGTCTCTGTATTGTACCCAGCTCTGTGTATTGTACGGCAGTCTCTGTATTGTATCCAGCTCTGTGTATTGTATGGCAGTCTCTGTATTGTACCCAGCTCTGTGTATTGTACGGCAGTCTCTGTATTGTATCCAGCTCTGTGTATTGTATGGCAGTCTCTGTATTGTACCCAGCTCTGTGTATTGTATGGCAGTCTCTGTATTGTACCCAGCTCTGTGTATTGTATGGCAGGCTCTGTATTGTACCCAGCTTTGTGTATTGTATGGCAGGCTCTGTATCGTACCCAGCTCTGTGTATTGTATGGCAGTCTCTGTATTGTATCCAGCTCTGTGTATTGTATGGCAGTCTCTGTATTGTATCCAGCTCTGTGTATTGTGTGGCAGTCTCTGTATCGTACCCAGCTCTGTGTATTGTATGGCAGTCTCTGTATTGTACCCAGCTCTGTGTATTGTATGGCAGTCTGTGTATTGTACCCAGTTCTGTGTATTGTATGGCAGTCTCTGTATTGTACCCAGCTCTGTGCATTGTATGGCAGGCTCTGTATTGTACCCAGCTCTGTATATTGTATGGCAGTCTCTGTATTGTACCCAGCTCTGTGTATTGTATGGCAGGCTCTGTATTGTATGGCCGTCTCTGTATTGTATGGCCGTCTCTGTATTGTATCCAGCTCTGTGTATTGTATGGCAGTCTCTGTATTTTATCCAGCTCTGTGTATTGTATGGCAGTCTCTGTATTGTACCCAGCTCTGTGTATTGTATGGCAGTCTCTGTATTGTACCCAGCTCTGTGTATTGTATGGCAGTCTCTGTATTGTATCCAGCTCTGTGTATTGTACGGCAGTCTCTGTATTGTATCCAGCTCTGTGTATTGTACGTCAGTCTCTGTATTGTATCCAGCTCTGTGTATTGTATGGCAGGCTCTGTATTGTACCCAGCTCTGTGTATTGTACGTCAGTCTCTGTATTGTATCCAGCTCTGTGTATTGTATGGCAGGCTCTGTATTGTACCCAGCTTTGTGTATTGTATGGCAGTCTCTGTATTGTATCCAGCTCTGTGTATTGTATGGCAGTCTCTGTATTGTATCCAGCTCTGTGTATTGTATGGCAGTCTCTGTATTGTATCCAGCTCTGTGTATTGTGTGGCAGTCTCTGTATCGTACCCAGCTCTGTGTATTGTATTGCAGTCTCTGTATTGTACCCAGCTCTGTGTATTGTATGGCAGTCTCTGTATTGTATCCAGCTCTGTGTATTGTATGGCAGTCTCTGTATTGTATCCAGCTCTGTGTATTGTATGGCAGTCTCTGTATTGTACCCAGCTCTGTGTATTGTATGGCAGTCTCTGTATTGTACCCAGCTCTGTGAATTGTATGGCAGGCTCTGTATTGTACCCAGCTCTGTATATTGTATGGCAGTCTCTGTATTGTACCCAGCTCTGTGTATTGTATGGCAGGCTCTGTATTGTATGGCCGTCTCTGTATTGTATGGCCGTCTCTGTATTGTATCCAGCTCTGTGTATTGTATGGCAGTCTCTGTATTTTATCCAGCTCTGTGTATTGTATGGCAGTCTCTGTATTGTACCCAGCTCTGTGTATTGTATGGCAGTCTCTGTATTGTACCCAGCTCTGTGTATTGTATGGCAGTCTCTGTATTGTACCCAGCTCTGTGTATTGTATGGCAGTCTCTGTATTGTACCCAGCTCTGTGTATTGTATGGCAGTCTCTGTATTGTACCCAGCTCTGTGTATTGTATGGCAGTCTCTGTATTGTACCCAGCTCTGTGTATTGTATGGCAGTCTCTGTATTGTATCCAGCTCTGTGTATTGTACGGCAGTCTCTGTATTGTATCCAGCTCTGTGTATTGTACGTCAGTCTCTGTATTGTATCCAGCTCTGTGTATTGTATGGCAGTCTCTGTATTGTACCCAGCTCTGTGTATTGTATGGCAGTCTCAGTATTGTACCCAGCTCTGTGTATTGTATGGCAGTCTTTGTATTGTACCCAGCTCTGTGTATTGTATGGCAGTCTCAGTATTGTACCCAGCTCTGTGTATTGTACGGCAGTCTCTGTATTGTACCCAGCTCTGTGTATTGTACGGCAGTCTTTGTATTGTACCCAGCTCTGTGTATTGTATGGCAGTCTCTGTATTGTATCCAGCTCTGTGTATTGTATAGCAGTCTCTGTATTGTACCCAGCTCTGTGTATTGTATGGCAGTCTTTGTATTGTACCCAGCTCTGTGTATTGTATGGCAGTCTCTGTATTGTACCCAGCTCTGTGTATTGTATGACAGTCTCTGTATTGTACCCAGCTCTGTGTATTGTATGGCAGTCTTTGTATTGTACCCAGCTCTGTGTATTGTATGGCAGTCTCTGTATTGTATCCAGCTCTGTGTATTGTATGGCAGTCTCTGTATTGTACCCAGCTCTGTGTATTGTATGGCAGTCTCTGGATTGTATGCAGCTCTGTGTATTGTATGGCAGTCTCTGTATTGTACCCAGCTCTGTGTATTGTATGGCAGTCTCTGTATTGTACGTCAGTCTCTGTATTGTACGGCAGTCTCTGTATTATCCCTCCCCCGTTACATTCCGGATGTTGTATATTTTCAAGGTTCCTTTTCCCTCTCTGTTTGCCCTCCCCCATGTGTTGTTGCTTTCTGTCTATCAGTTAACACAATACAATTAGTAGTCATTTCCCTAATCTAATTCTCCCCCAGGCTGATCAACTGTGTGCAGCTATAGGAGAGTGCCGAGTATCTGTCTGTATACGGAGGGAGGAATTCTCTGCACAATAGTCAGCTATCGTCAAACATAACAGGTACTCGTTATTATTATACAGAGCGACATGTTAATTATCAGCGTATAGATACTCAGTATTATTATACAGAGCGACATGTTAATTATCAGCGTATAGATACTTAGTATTATTATACAGAGCGACATGTTTATTATCAGTGTATAGATACTTAGTATTATTATACAGAGCGACATGTTATTACCAGCGTATAGATACTCAGTATTATTATACAGAGCGACATGTTTATTATCAGTGTATAGATACTCAGTATTATTATACAGAGCGACAGGTTTATTATCAGTGTATAGATACCCAGTATTATTATACAGAGCGACATGTTTATTATCAGCGTTTAGATACTC
Source organism: Pelobates fuscus (assembly GCF_036172605.1). Lineage (NCBI taxonomy): Eukaryota > Metazoa > Chordata > Amphibia > Anura > Pelobatidae > Pelobates > Pelobates fuscus. The sequence goes on along the minus strand of NC_086323.1, from coordinate 210,101,887 downwards.
AGTATTATTATACAGAGCGACATGTTTATTATCAGTGTATAGATACTCAGTATTATTATACAGAGCGACATGTTTATTATCAGTGTATAGATACCCAGTATTATTATACAGAGCGACATGTTTATTATCAGCGTTTAGATACTCAGTATTATTATACAGAGCGACATGTTTATTATCAGTGTATAGATACTCAGTATTATTATACAGAGCGACATGTTTATTATCAGCGTATAGATACTCAGTATTATTATACAGAGCGACATGTTTATTATCAGTGTATAGATACTCAGTATTATTATACACCGACATGGTTATTATCAGTGTATAGATACTCAGTATTATTATACAGAGCGACATGTTTATTATCAGTGTATAGATACTCGGTATTATTATACAGAGCGACATGTTTATTATCAGTGTATAGATACTCAGTATTATTATACAGAGCGACATGTTTATTATCAGCGTATAGATACTCAGTATTATTATACAGAGCGACATGTTTATTATCAGTGTATAGATACTCAGTATTATTATACACCGACATGGTTATTATCAGTGTATAGATACTCAGTATTATTATACAGAGCGACATGTTTATTATCAGCGTATAGATACTCAGTATTATTATACAGAGCGACATGTTTATTATCAGTGTATAGATACTCAGCATTATTATACAGAGCGACATGTTTATTATCAGCGTATTGATACTCAGTATTATTATAGAGCGACATGTTTATTATCAGTGTATAGATACTCAGTATTATTATACACCGACATGGTTATTATCAGTGTATAGATACTCAGTATTATTATACAGAGCGACATGTTTATTATCAGCGTATAGATACTCAGTATTATTATACAGAGCGACATGTTTATTATCAGTGTATAGATACTCGGTATTATTATACAGAGCGACATGTTTATTATCAGTGTATAGATACTCAGTATTATTATACAGAGCGACATGTTTATTATCAGTGTATAGATACTCAGTATTATTATACAGAGCGACATGTTTATTATCAGTGTATAGATACTCAGTATTATTATACAGAGCGACATGTTTATTATCAGCGTATAGATACTCAGTATTATTATACAGAGCGACATGTTTATTATCAGTGTATAGATACTCAGTATTGTTATACAGAGCGACAGGTTTATTATCAGTGTATAGATACTCAGTATCATTATACAGAGCGACATGTAATTATCAGTGTATAGATAAGGTCAGCTCAGTCCCATCATGCACAGCCACACAAGGCCACATAAAGTGAGTAACAACAAACCTATCAGGGTAACAGCGTTCCCATACAATTTGTTAATAAGAATGAATTATGTTTTACATACATGGGGCACAATTGTTGTAAAGTTAGATATGATATTTATTAAAGGTTTTTTGTTTTTTCTCCGTGTCAGGGGAAAGTACGGTATAACCTTTGTCTGCATCAGTTATCCTGCTGTCTCAAAAGAGTCCTGAGTTTTCACACCTGATACCATCCCACATGTGGTCTTACATGGTTCATAATTTACATAACACATATACTTAGATCCAGTGTTTTCTAGGGTAATTTAAGGGTCAGGTTGCTTAGAACATCTTCATTAGTATTTAAAAACATAATCGGGCTGTACGGTCTCGTTACTCAAATACTCTGCCAGTTAAGTTTCAAACAATTGATTAACAACCCCACACATCCCACGAGGGTTACCAGGTTAAGGGCTGCACCTTGATGCACATAGCCTCTGTCATATAATAAATGTATCTTCGGCATGACTGTATTTGGTGCATTACTGTAGCCTACCCATGTCACATACTTACAATTCTCAAGTCACATAACTGGTATGTGCATTGGGTATCAAGCACTAGGTCTCAAATCTTACATGGGGGACATGCAACAGTATATGTTAAACTCAGTATTTGTCATTTGATCTCTGAATCTGCTTACAGGATTCAGAGTCCTAGACAAGTCAGACGTATTGTGTTTTCTTCCAATAATATGCGCACAATACGTTACAAATCATACGTTTTTATTACTCAGATTCATATGGCACCAAGTGCACAAACACATAAGGTTCGCTCAGGGCCGGATTAACATAGGGGCTGATGGAGCTGCAGCTCCAGGCCCAGGCCCATGGAATAGGCCCATTGGTTTTAAAAAAAAAAAAAAAAAAAATTTTTTTTTTTACATTTTTTTTTTTTACACACTACTCTTAGGGTTGCCAGGTATTTCTCATGTATTTCTTAGGGTTGCCCGGTATTTCTCAGAAGTATTTCTCAGGTATTTGAGGCTGCCTAGCCGGTGCCGGTATTGCAGTAATACCGGCAATACAAATGTCTGTCTCAGTATAAACATAGATTATTCTGCAATAGCAGCGCCGGCCAGTAGGGGTCGCTGTTTGTGTGGAGAGAGGCAGTGATAAGAAGTTACAGTATCTCCCTCCCTGCCTCTCTCTACTCACTGATCCACGGGGGAGCAGCTCTGCACAGAGAGTCCAGACAGCAGCTCCGAGACATGGGGACGCTGAGACATTGGGACACTGGGGAACATGGGGACCCTGAGCATGGACGTCCGCAGGAATTTTTCCGGGGAGAGGTTGCATAATTGTAATGACATCCAAGCTTGGCACCTTTTTGACAGTGTCATGAAAGGGAAGGAGCATAGTCATTTTCACATAAAGCAAGGATGAATAGCGTTTTCACAACTATGGTGTCAGGAATATATGTTTGTATTCCTGACACTATAGTGTTTCTTTCATCAAATTACAGGAACATTCTGGTCACCATAACAACTTTATCTAAATGAAAATGCTGTGATGCAAGGAGGCCCCTGGGTGCTTCCCCCAAAGGCTTCCTTCAGCTCCAGATCTCCAGGTCGCTCAGTGGTATTCGACTTCTGAAACAGAGTGTCAGGAAGTGCAGATTGACGTTGGGCATGGGTGCCGCTGATTGGCTAGAGTGGTCAGCTGACACTCTAAGCCAATCGCTAGTTCCCGGTTCATAAAAATGTTTTACGTTTTTATGAATGGGGAGCTACTGATTGGCTTAGAGTGCTAGCTGACCCATCTAGTCAATCAGCGGCACCCCTACCCAGCGGCCCTCTGTGTTTCCTGACACTCAGTAAATAAAAGTGAACACATTAACACTGATATTGTTTGTTTTTACCTGGGGAGATGAGAAGGTCCAAAGTTTCCCTGCCAGGCCCAGGTACCAACGCCTTATGATGTGGTGTCCCGAAGGAAGTGCTCCAATCTCATTTTCTTCTCCTTCATTTGACACAGTCTTTTTTGTCTTCTGAGGCTCCTTCTGCTCCTTTACCTTTCTGCTACTTTCTGCTTATTTTGCGCCCTTCTGCTCATTTCTCTTTTTGATCCCTTTCTGCTCCTTGATGGCTCTTCCTGCTCCTTGATGGCCCTTCCTGCTTCTGGCAGACCCTTCCTGCTTCTTTCTGCCCCTTCCAGCTTCTTGCAGCCCCTTACTGATCCTTTCTGTTCCTTCTGATTCTTCCTGCCCCTTCCTGCTCCTTGCAGACCCTTCCTGCTCCTTGCAGACCCTTCCTGCTTTTTGCAGGCCCTTCCTACTCCTTTCTGCCCCTTCTTTCTCCTTGCTGCCCCTTCCTACTCCTAGCAGACCCTTACTACTCCTTGCTGACCCCTCCTGCCCCTTGCAGACCCTTTCTACTCCTTGCTGACCCCTCCTGCTCCTTGCTCCCTCTTCCTACTCCTTGCTGCCCCTTCCTACTCCTTGCTGCCCCTTCCTGCTCCTTGCTGCCTCTTCCTACTCCTCGCTGCCTCTTCCTACTCCTTGCTGACCCCTCTTGCTCCTCGCAGACCCTTCCTACTCCTTGGTGACCCCTCCTGCTCCTTGCAGACCGTCCCTTCCCATTCCTGCTGCCCCTTCCTATTCCTTGCTGACCCCTCCTGCCTCTTGCAGACCCTTTCTACTCCTTGTTGACCCCTCCTGCTCCTTGCTGACCCCTCCTGGTCCTTGCTGCTCCTTCTACTTTACCCTCCTGCTCCTTGAAAACCTTTCGACCCCTTCCTGCTTCTTGCTGCCCCTTTCTATTCCTTGCTGACCCCTCCTGCCCCTTGCAGAACCTTTCTGCTCCTTCTACTTTACCTTCCTCTATGCGGTCTCCCCTACCCCCCATCCCTCACTTACCTGCTCTGTGCTGCTCCCCTGCGGTTTCAGTCATGAGAGAGAGGCAAGGATAAACTGTCCCTAGTGTCTCAGTGGCCCCATGTCTCCCAGTGTCCCCATGTCTCTAAGTGTCCCCTAGTGTCCTAGTGACATCAGGACACTGGGAGACATGAGGACACAGACTCTAAGGGACACTGGGAGACATGGGGATACAAACACTAGGGGACACTGGGCGACATGGGGACACTGAGAGGCATGGAGACATGGGGACACTGGGCGACTTTGAGACATAGGAGACATGGCAGTGTCCCCATGTCTCCCAGCCAGTGTCCCTAGTATCTCAGTATCCCCATGTGTCCCTGGTGTCTCTCAGTGTCTGTAGTGTGCCAGTGTCCCTAGTGTCTCAGTGTTCCCTAGACTCCTAAAGTCCCCTAGTCTCCCAATGTCTCTGTGTCCCCATGTCTCCTAGTGAAAAAAGGAGATAGGGTTGCACTCAATCACATCAATTTAAACACAGGGTGCTACTGGGCAAGGGTCAGCAAAACATCCTTATAGGTTTCACATATGAGTGTAGATTGTACTGTTTGCCGCCGTGGTTATACATGCTGTGTCTCGCGCGCATGCGTGACTGAGTCTTTTCCCGCACATGCGCGATTGGGCTTCTTGTCGCGCATGCGCCGTGAGTGCCAGACGCTGTATACCCTCTGCGGCCACCGTACTCTGTAACGTAGCGGATGACGCTGCTGCATCAAGTCACGTGGGTTAGGCGTCCCGGTCTCTTCCGGTTTGTGCGATAGGTTTGATTGCCTCCCAGGTACAACTCTTTAGTATTAATCATACAATTTAAGTTTAATAATTAAGCTTGATTTGAAGGATCTGTGCATGAACTAATGTGTATATGGTTATCTCCAAAACCGGGATTTTTCTCTTTACTTCCAGCTATTTGTTTACAGCTATGTATTTATTTATTCCACAACATGTCTTTGTTTACTTTTATGTATTAAATTGATCTATTAATTGAATTATTTTTAACATATGTTTGTTTAATGAAATCTTGTAATTGATCATCTAATTGATGGATTATCTGTTCATTAATTTGTGTGTGTATATAAGCTCAAATTTGTCACAGTGGTGTTAGCTTGAAAAAGACCTCATTGAGGTCGAAACGTTGCAATAAACCTGCTTGAAGAACAATCACAGTGAGTGCCTGGGATTCTTTCTATATGCACCCATGTCTCCTAGTGTCTCAGTGTCCCCTAGTATAAAAGAAAAAATCTCAGGCACTCACTGTGATAGATTTAGACAGGTTTATTAGACACCGCAACATTTAGACCTGTACCCAGGTCTTTATCAAGTCTCCAATGTCCCCTGTGTATCAGTGTCCCCTATGTATCAGTGTCTCAGTGCCCCATGTCTCTCAGTGCCCATAGTGTATCTGTGCCCATAGTGTCTCTGTGTCCCCTAGTATAAAAGAAAAAAATCTCAGGCACTCACTATGATAGCTTTAAGCAGGTTTATTGGACACCGCAACATTTTGTCCTGTACCCAGGTTTTTATCAAGTCTCCAGTGTCCCCTATATATCACAGTGTCTCAGTGCCCCATGTCTCCCCGTGTCCCCTCGTGTCTGTCACCCAGTGCCCCCAAGAGTCTCAGATTTCCCAGGTCTCCCAGTGTTCCCTAGTATCTGTGTCCCCATGTCTCCCAGTGTCCCAATGTCTCTCAATGTCCCCTAGTGACATGGGGACACTGGGAGACATGAGGACACAAACACTAAGGGACTGGGAGACATAGGGACACAGACATTCCCCCTTTTTGTGTATGTTCGTCCTTTCGGCCGTTCTGGTTATGTGATTTGTGTCAGTAGCCCACCCTTTTGCCGCATCTATAGACTTCCTGCTTTACTGGACACTGCTGTTAGGGGGTATGGGTTTACTTGAAAGATGAAAGCATGAGATTAGCAAAGGGTATGTGTTTTCTCATAGTTGCATCCTATGAGTTTCCCTACAGCATCATCTCCATCAGATACATGACGCTTAGGAGGTAGGACTGTTTTAGTGTTTTTGGTCAATAAGATTTTGTAATTAGGCCCATCATAATTATCAGCACCAGGCCCACTGGGCTCTTAATCCGGCCCTGGGTTCGCTAAGTACCAACAGTACCGAGCAGACATCTACTATACTACCATAACTTATTCTGACGTATATTACAGACCCCACACGCCAAGCTTAGACAGACTTGGCTCATTAATCCTACAGTATATGTGACTTACCAGAACAATTCTTACGTCATCAAAGGTGTTGGTAGGCGTCCATTTTATACGCAACCAATACGAGCGTGGGGGACTTTCAGCAGCGGCATGTCAGTACGAACTCATATGTACCCAAGGCCTTCCATTTTGTCATTTACCATCTGGGTGTGGCCTCCCCCCTTAGCAGAATCTCAGAATACTGCCGAACACCGAGCATACATTGTTCATACAGGCACTTTGCTCCCCGGTTCCTTAAACACTGATTTAGCATAAAGACCCATTCCATAGAAACGAGTGGGTATGGCCACCTAGGTATTTCTCCCAGGCACCTTATGCCTTAGAGATAGAGGTCCTGCAAAGCCAACACCCATCCTCCACGAGAGAGGTAATAACGCCCACGCGCCAAATCATAGCTAGTCGCCTTGCATGTTGCATAGCAAGGGAATCACTCATCACACCCCCTCCGCAGATCAAAGACTCATCCCTTGTAAACCCACATCCAGCAGATCACCCCCTCGTGCCAACCATAGATAGAGCCGACCCGGCCACTTGGCAACTAGTAGGGACTCACCTGTCACCAGCCTAACAAATTATTTAACCACTTCGGCACTAGTTAAAACAACTGTATACATCCTCAAGAGGAACTCATGATCCCTACATATATAATTTCAGTATGTTCTGAGTTCCAAAAGAAAGAGTTGACATTTCTATCCCAAGTACGCCAACTAGGTCTGTAGTGGAGCGGCAATATTAAATCCCAGGATCTCCGCTAGTAGTAAAGGTAATCCACAGTCAGCGCTGAAAAGTAAGGCAATATCCCAAATCCCCCAGTAACCGAACGAAACACAGTTCTGGGAGTCAACTGAGGTCTTTATTCACAGCTTCCACTATTTATGCAAGTCCCCATGCAAGGGGTTTCCTAACTGACACAGCAGGGGTAATACAGTAAGGGACTACATGGGAGACTTAACATTTGGAGCATTTCTCCCATCAGGCACTGCTGCACGAGAGGGATACTCCCACTGGAATTTACCGTTAAGTGGATCATCCCTCCGTGCAGCAGAACCGGCATTTTACATTTAAATTCACCACTTGTACAATATGCATGTTATTCTGACGAACGGACGTGCAGAGAGGCACTGAGGCTAGTGGCGTTGTGCAGAGAGGCACTGAGGCTAGTGGCGTTGTGCAGAGAGGCTTGAAGACTATTGTGAGGCCTAATAGAAAGCAGTTGTTGTTGGGGGATTCCATCATAAGAGGTGTGGAGATGGACAATGGTGGTCTTGTGAGGTGTCTTCCCGGAGCTACTGCTCACAGAGACAGGAGACGTATCTGTAATATTGTTATGATACCGGAGAAACTGACGGAAGCCAAGCACAGAGAGATGGACACAGGTTTCTTCAGGAAGGAAGAGATTCTTTATTGAATCACCGATCGGGACTCAGAGGGACTAACGTCACCAAAATACAGCAAGTTCTGAGTCCCGGACAATAGTGCAGGCTCCTTATATAGACACATAACTCCTCCCATATTAAGCTCCACCCGCACATTCTCTTGACCAATCAATACAAATGAGAATTAACTTCCTGCTTGACCGCATGGCCTGTCCAGCACAATGGAGGAGGGGAATACTACATCCTGTATTCTTGCACATGCTCCGTACACTACTGATCGTATCTTGCCTCGTGCAACCAACTGATCGATACGTCAGCATATGCACGTACACATGCCACGTGGTAATCTCGGCCTACTAAATTTATTTTTACCGAGATTCCACCACATTCCCCCCTTTGATGCCTCTTGATATTTCGCAATTACTTGAGGCATCACTTAACCTTAGTTTGCATACACCGCAAGTTACCTTGAACCAGACCAGACTTATCTTATGATGTGAATCTTCAACACTCATCTTCCTGCATTGGTTCTCCCTGATCTAGAGCCTCATATTTATAAATTGCCATTATCTGTGCAGCAGCCTTCCTCTCTGCTATATTTTCTATCAGGCTTTGCACAGACCTAACTACTAAGGGTATAAGACACGGCAGGAGTAGACACAACATTAAAATCAGTAGGACTCCACCTACCACTGCCTTAAGCCCTCCAAACCACTCATACCAGCTACCAAACCAACTACTTGGATTGTACCCTTTCCATACCTGAGTAGGCACATGCGCTAGTTTAACCATATGGCTAGTAAGCTCAGCTATTGCTTGCCCTTCGTCATCTATTTGAAGACAGCAATTGCTCAGGTTAAACTTCCCACATACACCTCCCTCTACTGCCAAAAGGTAATCCAAGGCTAATCTATTTTGGTAGACTGATGTCCTCATCCTGGTATTATGCTTCGCTAGAAGATTGAGCGCTTGTGATGTCTCGTTAGTAATGATCTCAACCACCGCCTGTAATCTTATAATACGGTTGAGCATATAAATAGGGGTTCTATAACCAAAGGTACCATCTTCTGCCCACGTGGCTGGCCCATAATAATCTATAATACGCTGGGGAGGCCATTCATTATCTTCCCAGGTGCCTATTTCTATGGGTCCCCTTTTCTTCCTATGATTCACATCATACACTTTAACACCTAAAGTCTCACCTGTTTCAATAGGTAACAAGAAGAAGGATGGTTTGAGCATACCCAACACACATGCCCCTTCCCAGTCCTGTGGCAACTCTGAATAGGCTTTCTTACCACAGATCCAGTACAAATTTGCTGGGGCTCTCCAGGTAGATGTGATGGATAGATCAAACCACACATCCTTTAAATTGGCGTATCTAGCAAACGGGTTAGATGGTTCTGAGACATTTGAAGCCGACCACCAAGTTGTATTCTTAGTATCATCATCATAAGCTTTTTGCCCTAGACAAGTTAATTCTCCTACAGAAGTATTATACATCATTCCTTTCCTTGCTATGCAAACATAACCTATGATGGAGGTCTTTAATCTCCACTCAGATTTACCTCTAACACTCATATGATAATCGGCTTGTGTAGATATTAATTGGTCAACTGCCTCAGAACCGGACATTACCTCCTTTGCTTCCCAAGACCATTAGTCTCCCATGTTAGTACCTCCACACACATAGCAGTTGGTAACATTAAGACTACCGGCAATACTTTCAGCTAAATCGATGAACAGGTTTTTAGCATTATGGGGGATCTTATTATCTATACTCATCTCTTCATAAAAGGAATGGTATACTTGATGAGTCTGGGAGGATACCGTATCAGTCTCTATCCCTATAAACAATACTGTCCCAGGATCTAAACCCGTCCCATATATTTGAAACCCAAATAAATTACCATACTTGTCTAAGAACTTGTCGGGGTTATTTATAAGTATATGGACTGGATTGCATTCCATAGACTTACAATATGGGCTGGTAGGCAACTTAGTCACTATCATGTCCTTGTCTACTGTCTGTCCCCAAGTTGCCCACCCCACACAAGACCAATATGGGCAAAAGTTATAATCTCTATTTGGGCATCTAGGACTCACATATTTATTTTTACTGCTGGGACAAATATATTTATCGTTAGACCCATACGTCCTCTCCCATCTAAGATCCCCACATACATTCCACGGCTTTCTACCACTTGATATCGCCTTACATGCATCAAATAGCAGTACACCCGAAGAATATACGGATTCTAATACTGTCTTGTTAATTAGGGTCCCCTGAGGATCTCCATTCCTGAGAGTCAACCAAATTGTACGAGGTTGATACTCCGGACTGAAGCACTTAGGTTCTCCTACTCCTAAATGGCACACACTATATTCTATATTAAGGTATCTACATCTTGATACATCTCCTTTACACTCGTATTGTGAATGTCAAATTAGGGTTTGGGAAATATGGTTACCTGTTCTTGTAGTCTTAATGCATACCTCACAGCTAGGAGTGTCGGTACCTCTACCTTCCTGAATATAAAAATACACATAAATAAACATTATCAAAAACACATCTTTCGCCGTCATCCTCAGTCTTCGTCCGTGCGAAGGCACCTCAGCTTCCAGGATGTAAGGGCTGCAGGGAATGGAGTTCTGCTCGTCTTCACAGGAGTCCCTTCGAGACTTTCCCTGACTTATACACTATACGTCGGTGAGCGGACAGGCTTTATTATGGCCGTCTAAACACTCACTTCACCAAATCTCTGTAACAATAAAATTTTGTAATCCACAAAGTTCCTCGTTACTCCGACTGAGTCGTGCGTTTTAACCGGATCTTGCAGGGATTCTCTGGATCTGCTGTAACTTGCCAAGAATCGACTGCTGCTGGTTTAACCCTGGAGTGATGTATCCACGGAGTCACTTCGGCTACTTTTATCGCTGTAGGGGTAGACAAAAGAACAACATAAGGACCTCTCCACTTGGGCCCTAACGGTACATTATTCCACTCTTTAATCCACACTTGGTCTCCTGGGTGGTAACTATGAACTGGGGGATAAATATTCACAGGTAATCTATCTTGTACCCATTTCTGTACCTCCTCCATAGTCCTACCCAACTCTACAACCTGCTGCCGGGTAATTCCTTCTCCCAACTGACTCAAATCCCCCCTTAAGTTACCAAGTACGGGAGGTGGTCGCCCATACATGATTTCAAAAGGAGAGAGGCCCATCCTTCTGGTAGGGGTACTGCGGATTCGCAATAGAGCTATGGGTAAGAGAACGTTCCACTTAAGTTGGGTTTCCTGACACATTTTAGCCAACTGATTCTTAATAGTTCTATTCATTCTCTCTACCTTACCAGAACTCTGGGGTCTATATGCAGTATGAAGCCTCCACTTTATACCAAGCATATGAGTCAGTTGTTGTAGGCACTGATGAACAAAAGCTGGACCATTGTCCGATCCTATAGAGCAGGGTAGTCCATATCGGGGTATTATTTCTCGTAACAGGAATCTCACAACTTCTCCTGCTTTCTCTGTACGAGTAGGACATGCTTCTACCCAGCCTGAATAGGTGCACACAATTACCAGCAGGTAACGATGTCCACCCGATTTAGACATCACTGTAAAGTCAATTTGTAAATCGGACATGGGGAGTCCCCCCATAAACTGGACTCCTGGTGGCTTTACTGGTCCTTGTCTTGCATTATTTTTAGCACACGTTACACATCTTCGTACAATGGCCTGAGTCAAGTTGGACAATCTTGGTATGTAGAAATGTTTTCTGAGAGATTCTTCTGTGCTATCTCTCCCAGAATGTGTCCCGTTGTGATAGTTTTGGACAATTTCTACCGCTAGTGATGCTGGAATGACTATTCTTCCATCTTCTAACTGATACCATTTGTTCTCCAAATACTTTCCAGATTCAGTCTTTAACCACTCCTCTTCTTGAGCTGTATAAACTGGAGTCCATTGAGACAGTGGAGTTGGTATAAGAGCAGCTATATGCCCCACATACTCCTGTCTTCCCGATTCAGCGGCACGCTTAGCTGTACTGTCTGCCATCCGATTTCCTTTAGTTACATCACCATCTCCTCTCAGATGCGCTCGACAATGTATAATACCGACTTCTTTCGGCTCCCACACTGCTTCCAATAGTTGTAGGATTTCAGCTGCATATTTGATTTCTTTGCCTTCTGAATTCAATAGTCCTCTTTCTTTATACAAAGCTCCATGGGCATGAGTGGTTAAAAACGCATACTTGGAGTCCGTGTAGATGTTCACTCTTAAACCTTCAGCCAATTGTAACGCTCGTGTCAGTGCTATCAATTCTGCCTTTTGTGCTGATGTTCCTTTCGCCAGTGGCCGAGCTTCTATCACCTTGTCTATTGTTGTTACTGCATATCCTGCATAGCGGATCCCTTCTTTCACATAACTACTGCCGTCGGTGTAATATTGAACATCGGGGTTCTGGATGGGAAAATCACGAAGATCTGGTCTACTTGAAAATACTTCATCCATTACTTTCAAACAATCATGTTGACTTTCAGTAGGTTGTGGCAAAAGGGTAGCTGGATTTAAGGTGTTTACAGTCTCTAAATGCACTCTTGGGTTTTCACACAACATTGCTTGATACTTGGTCATACGGCTGTTACTAAACCAATGATTTCCTTTGTAATCCAACAACGTCTGTACTGCATGTGGGACTCGTACATAAAGTTCTTGACCCAGAGTGAGTTTATCGGCTTCAGCTACTAGCAGGGCGGCTGCAGCTACTGCTCTTAGACAAGGTGGAAGTCCACTGGCCACTGCATCCAGTTGCTTAGACATGTAGGCAACAGGTCTTTGCCATGATCCCAAGTACTGTGTCAATACTCCCACAGCCATTCTTCTTTGCTCATGTACATACAGGTAGAATGGTCGTGTGTGATCAGGTAGACCTAATGCTGGGGCACTCATCAAAGCCTTCTTCACATCTTCACATGCCGTTTGCTGTTCTTGAGTCCATAAGAAGGGGTCGTGCTCTGTACCTTTGATAGCTGCATACAGAGGTTTTGCCAGTATCGCGTAGCTGGGAATCCATATCCTACAGAAGCCTGCTGCCCCCAAGAATTATCGCACTTGTCTTCTATTCTTGGTGTAACGGACCGTTTCACTTACAAGAGGATAAAACCCAGTTTAGGCGATAATCCCCTTTCCAGATGCACAGGCAGCTACTGCAAACACCATTCTCCCGACTGGAACCACACGAACACTGGAACAGCTGAACAAGAAAAGCAGACATCGGCTTACACTCTTGGCAGTCAGCATACAATCCCATTCCCCCAAAGACCGAGACGACACATCGCTTTGAGGGTTAAGCAAGAACTCTAGACTGGGACACCCAGTCTGGCTTTTATTTCCAACTCACACATACAGGCCACACCCAGGGGGAGGCATAAAAGAACCAATGACATAGATGTTACCTCCCACACATCCCCTCCCCTTAGTGTGACACATAATCCCATTATGCATACAGAGTAAAATATACTTTTACACAACTTTCATAACTTTAAAACCATACATCACATTCACATAAAAATACATATCCACAATCAATCCATTCAGGGGAACAACATATTAAAAAATGGCATGAATCCGACCAGGGGTTTAAAAGTTACTAAAAGTATCTTTTGGGCCCTGGCTTGCAGCATGGCACAATCTGGCCCAAACAGAAGTAAAACATCCCCCACAATGCATCCCGGCTTCCTCCCTTCTGCCCTGGAGATAATTGGAGAAGTAATCCAATTATCTAGGACTAGAGTCAGACTCCATTAACCACATGGTTGCAAAAAGACAGTAAAAGACATAAAATTACATACTGATACATTTAACACATAAAACACACATTTCTACATATCCCCAGTTTAACTGAACACATAAATACCTACATAATATTTAAGACAGTATTACTGTGATATGTTACAAAGTCTTAAAGGGACAAAAGTCCCAATATGTCCATCGCTGATTTTAAAGGGCCAGTAGCAGCAATATAAATTATTGCATGCCCAAATATAGTGTTTATAGAGCAATATGTCCATGGGCCGTAGTCGCAGGGCAGGAGGCTAGCAGCCAGGCCTCTCCAGTTCAGTGGCGAAGCTGGTTTCGCCACATTTCTCCCCTTTGCCAATTAGACTAACAGGGTACCTGACTTTCTGCCGGTCAGTGCCCTGGTTAGTCCAGCAACCCACCCACGAAACAGAAATAACAAAGCAGCCCACCCACACTAACCGGTTACTACATCTGGGTGGGAGACGGGTAGGCTGCCTTGGTGGGTTGCTGAGGGGGCAGAGACCAGCGGTACTCTGTCCTGTTGCCAGCACTACCACGGGAGTAGTCTGGTGGGCGCCTGGTTGCTGGAGACTGGCTGTCTCCCCTTTAGGTGCACAGCTCGACTGCCGGAGGGGGAGACCGACTGTCTCCCCTTTGGATCCATCACACTGAGGCTGGGGAACAGGACCGACCGTCCCTATCCCTTGTGCTGTAAGTGCAGAGACTACGGTCCCATCTGCACAGTTGTGGGGCTTAACATCTCCCCTTGGTGGGTTTGGTTGCCGTGGGAGAGAGGGTGTAACAAGTTCCTCTCTCTGGATGGCAAACTGCCGCTGGGGAGAAAGGATGGCACCTTCTGCTCCCTGGGGTACACACTGCCGCTGGGGAGGAAGGACGACACCATCAGCTCCCTGGGGTACTGTCACGTCTAAACATTTGTTATGAAGGAACACAACTGCAGATTTCGTATAGTTTGAATATTTATTAAAGAAAGTAAAAGGTAAAGACTTTAATTCCAATTTACAGGTACTGTAGCTTTAAGTAGTAAATGATAACTGAAGTCCACAATTACAGGCACTGTAGCTTTAAGTAGTAAATGATAACTGAAGTCCACAATTACATGCACTGTAGCTTTAAGTAGTAAATGATAACTGAAGTCCACAATTACAGGCACTGTAGCTTTAAGGAGTAAACGATAGTAAATTGCAGACACTGAATCAATAAAGAGTCTCTTAGTAGAATCAACGGTTTAGGTGATAAGCAGTCACAATAGCTGTTCCATAGACTTTAACCGAAGCAAGACAGATGCAGCTAACTGAGATAAAGTATGAGTTGAAGTTAGCTGTAACGGTTTTGTATTATCGAAGGATTTTGGAGACAGGAAATAACAGCTTGAGATGCAATGCTTATCACAGAGGTTTTACTTAGCTTCCGGCACATAGAACACTGGTTCCCGAGATCTCCTCAGAGGCGTTTATCCTGGATGGAGAGTGTTAAGCTTTTAGTTGTTGATGAGGAGAGGTGAAGGGAACTTGCAGAGTCTTTCAGTCCGGTCTGGTAACAGAGGTTTTCACAACGAAGTTGTAGCCGGTTCGTGAGTACGGAACGTAGTTCAATAATCCAGCCCTGATCAGCTGGTGCAGTCAGATTAAATAGGCAGACCGTGTCATAAAGGGGTGTGGCTAGGCTCCGTGGAACCAGGAAGTAAGAGGATACCATAGTTAAGGCATGACAGTACCCCCTCTTTAATGAGCAACCTCTGGGTGCTATTGACTTGGTTTAGAAGGGTAACGCTTGTGAAATTTGGAAACCAATTTGTCAGCATGAACGACAGAGGAGTTTTCCCATGTATCTTCATCAATTCCATATCCTTTCCATCTGATGAGGTATTGTAAGGAGCCACGATGGATCCTTGAATCCAGTATACTTTGAATTTCGTATTCTTCTTCACCCTGGACCAATATGGGATCAGGAGAAGTAGTGACATTTCTTTGGAAAGGGTCAGGATGATGAGGCTTCAACAAGGACAATTGATTGGATCTTTGGCATACAGAACAAGATTTGACATAAGATTCGATAGTTTGGTCTTGACGAGGCCACCAACAGTATCTTTTAGACAATTCAAGGGTCCTTTTCATACCTGGATGACCTGCCAGAGGAGAATCATGAATAAATTCAAGTACTTTAATTCTGAAAGAGGGAGGTACATAAATCCGGTCTTTAAAATAGTAGAGACCGTTTTTCTTGGATAATTTCATTGATTTAGGAAGTTCAAGAGCATCTTCACTGAGACCTTTAATGTCGTCAATAAGAGAAGATAAGATTCCAATGACTTTAGGCAAAGGAGGTTCTTGAGGAGTTTTGTGTTGAGAAAGGACAGCTCCAATTGCAAATTCCGAAGCATCCGTTTCAAGGACATAAGGATATGAAGGATTTGGAAGTTGAAGGATCTTCATAGAGAAGAGACATGGCTTCAAAAAATTCATCCAGTGAGCCTAAGATGGGGTCATCATTGTCCAAAAAGGTATGGGCCCAGAACATAGGTTCACCTCTTAGAAAGGAAATAACTGAAAAAACCTTAGATCTTTCTGTGGGATAAGCTCTAGGTTTTAAAGCAATCAATAGTTTGCAGGAATAAAAAAACTCCTTATATTTGGAACGATCACCATAGAATTTTTCAGGGTTACATACAGCAGGATCGCTAGCCGAGAGCAGAGTAGTATGAGGAGTACGAGTTTGTAAATCTCTGACATAAGTGAGAAGTCTTTCGTTAGTGACTTGCAGGTCTTGCACACCTTGGGTTAGTGTATCAACTCTTTGATTCAGCGTAGTTATAGTAGAATCGAAATCTGCTGGATCCATTACAATGGCTGGATTATTCTGTCACGTCTAAACATTTGTTATGAAGGAACACAACTGCAGATTTCGTATAGTTTGAATATTTATTAAAGAAAGTAAAAGGTAAAGACTTTAATTCCAATTTACAGGTACTGTAGCTTTAAGTAGTAAACGATAACTGAAGTCCACAATTACAGGCACTGTAGCTTTAAGTAGTAAATGATAACTGAAGTCCACAATTACAGGCACTGTAGCTTTAAGTAGTAAATGATAACTGAAGTCCACAATTACAGGCACTGTAGCTTTAAGTAGTAAATGATAACTGAAGTCCACAATTACATGCACTGTAGCTTTAAGTAGTAAATGATAACTGAAGTCCACAATTACAGGCACTGTAGCTTTAAGTAGTAAATGATAACTGAAGTCCACAATTACAGGCACTGTAGCTTTAAGGAGTAAACGATAGTAAATTGCAGACACTGAATCAATAAAGAGTCTCTTAGTAGAATCAACGGTTTAGGTGATAAGCAGTCACAATAGCTGTTCCATAGACTTTAACCGAAGCAAGACAGATGCAGCTAACTGAGATAAAGTATGAGTTGAAGTTAGCTGTAACGGTTTTGTATTATCGAAGGATTTTGGAGACAGGAAATAACAGCTTGAGATGCAATGCTTATCACAGAGGTTTTACTTAGCTTCCGGCACATAGAACACTGGTTCCCGAGATCTCCTCAGAGGCGTTTATCCTGGATGGAGAGTGTTAAGCTTTTAGTTGTTGATGAGGAGAGGTGAAGGGAACTTGCAGAGTCTTTCAGTCCGGTCTGGTAACAGAGGTTTTCACAACGAAGTTGTAGCCGGTTCGTGAGTACGGAACGTAGTTCAATAATCCAGCCCTGATCAGCTGGTGCAGTCAGATTAAATAGGCAGACCGTGTCATAAAGGGGTGTGGCTAGGCTCCGTGGAACCAGGAAGTAAGAGGATACCATAGTTAAGGCATGACAGGTACACACTGCCGCTGGGGAGGGAGGACGCTGCTCTCCTCTCCCTTCACCTCACACTGCCTTCCTGGCACATCACTTTGTTGCTGGGGGGCAGGAACAACAACCTCTGCCCCCTGTAACTCAGCCTGCCGCTGGGGAGGATGGACGACACCATCAGCTCCCGGAGACACACACTGCCGCTGGGGAGGAAGGACTGCACCTTCTGCTCCCTGGGGCACACACTGCCGCTGGGGAGGGAGGACGCTGCTCTCCTCTCCCTTCACTTCACACTGCCTTCTTGGCATATCACTTTGCTGCTGGGGGGCAGGAACAACAACCTCTGCCCCCTGTAACACAGCCTGCCGCTGGGGAGGATGGACGACACCATCAGCTCCCGGAGACACACACTGCCGCTGGGGAGGAAGGACTGCACCTTCTGCTCCCTGGGGCACACACTGCCGCTGGGGAGGGAGGACGCTGCTCTCCTCTCCCTTCACTTCACACTGCCTTCTTGGCATATCACTTTGCTGCTGGGGGGCAGGAACAACAACCTCTGCCCCCTGTAACACAGCCTGCCGCTGGGGAGGAAGGACTGCACCTTCGGCTCCCTGGGTTACACACTGCCGCTGGGGAGGAAGGACGCTGCTCTCCTCTCCCTTCACTTCACACTGCCTTCTTGGCATATCACTTTGCTGCTGGGGGGCAGGAACAACAACCTCTGCCCCCTGCAACTCAGCCTGCCGCTGGGGAGGAAGGACGACACCTTCATCTCCCTGGGGAACACACTGCCGCTTGGGAGGATGGACGACACCATCAGCTCCCGGAGACACACACTGCCGCTGGGGAGGGAGGACGACACCATCAGCTCCCTGGGGTTGCTCACAGGACCAGTCTAGGAGATCTGCTACCTCGGGTACTGCTGGTTGCTGTTGGGAAGGAGAACCGGTTGTCTCCTCCCAGGCCGCATGGATGAGTCGCATGTAATCCCCCTCCAGGGTCCATTCCTGGGTAACCAAATACAGTAGGTCTGCCTCGAGGTCAATAGCGCTAGGGAGACCCAGCATGTCCTCTCGGACGTAGTACAGGTCCCAAAAACGAGAGTCGGTCACTTTCCCAAAGTCCTCATCGCCACTATTTTCCCAAAATAGGCCGGGGCCATTGTAATCTCCGCCTTCTGGGAACTCATACTCTGCCCTCCCGGGGACACACTGAGCTGCGTACCACTGTAGCGCCTGGTATGAGTCGTCATGCGTCAGTTCTGCGGATACTAGAATCTCGAGTCTAGTCACCCACTTTTCTGTGGTCTGTTTTCTCAGGAGGGGCATCCGCTCTGTCATTCTAGCCAGGATTCGCTGCCTTCTGCTGTGGTGCCGATCCCCTCGTGACCACTGTACCTCCTCTAGGGCTTCGCCCCACAACCCGGCTCTGACCACCTCTCTGTACATCAACATGTACTCCTCTGGGACTGCTCCAGACTCCGGGACATAATCGTTCAATCTAACTTGAAACTCCTCCTCCATTTTCTGAGTTCCTTTGTAGATAGGGTCGCTGTACGGATACTAGCGTTGCCCTCAATTTGTAATCCAGAAATGGTGTTGTCTGTAGCTGTCCCTCTGGTTGTAGGAACGATCCCGCCGCTTGCCACCAATTGTAACGGACCGTTTCACTTACAAGAGGATAAACCCCAGTTTAGGCGATAATCCCCTTTCCAGATGCACAGGCAGCTACTGCAAACACCATTCTCCCGACTGGAACCACACGAACACTGGAACAGCTGAACAAGAAAAGCAGACATCGGCTTACACTCTTGGCAGTCAGCATACAATCCCATTCCCCCAAAGACCGAGACGACACATCGCTTTGAGGGTTAAGCAAGAACTCTAGACTGGGACACCCAGTCTGGCTTTTATTTCCAACTCACACATACAGGCCACACCCAGGGGGAGGCATAAAAGAACCAATGACATAGATGTTACCTCCCACACATCCCCTCCCCTTAGTGTGACACATAATCCCATTATGCATACAGAGTAAAATATACTTTTACACAACTTTCATAACTTTAAAACCATACATCACATTCACATAAAAATACATATCCACAATCAATCCATTCAGGGGAACAACATATTAAAAAATGGCATGAATCCGACCAGGGGTTTAAAAGTTACTAAAAGTATCTTTTGGGCCCTTGCTTGCAGCATGGCACAATCTGGCCCAAACAGAAGTAAAACATCCCCCACAATGCATCCCGGCTTCCTCCCTTCTGCCCTGGAGATAATTGGAGAAGTAATCCAATTATCTAGGACTAGAGTCAGACTCCATTAACCACATGGTTGCAAAAAGACAGTAAAAGACATAAAATTACATACTGATACATTTAACACATAAAACACACATTTCTACATATCCCCAGTTTAACTGAACACATAAATACCTACATAATATTTAAGACAGTATTACTGTGATATGTTACAAAGTCTTAAAGGGACATTAGTCCCAAAAGTCCCAATATGTCCATCGCTGATTTTAAAGGGCCAGTAGCAGCAATATAAATTATTACATGCCCAAATATAGTGTTTATAGAGCAATATGTCCATGGGCCGTAGTCGCAGGGCAGGAGGCTAGCAGCCAGGCCTCTCCAGTTCACAGTGGCGAAGCTGGTTTCGCCACACTTGGGTATCGGTATTTGGCACACAGCTTCTTTTCTCTCTGGCCCCATAATTCTTTGACCTTCAGAGATATGGAATCCCAGATATTTGACAGTTGGCAAACACAACTGAGCCTTCTTTCTAGACACCTTGTATCCTGCCTTCCAGAGAATGTGTAGTAGATCGTGCGTTGCTTGCTGACATATTTCTTTTGTAACTGCTGCTATCAACAAGTCATCTACATACTGTAACAATACACACTCTCCTGGGATGGACTCGAAATCCAGTAGATCTTGACTTAGAGCTGAACCAAATAGGGTAGGTGAATTTTTAAACCCTTGGGGCAGTCTTGTCCAGGTCATTTGGCGTTTTGAGCCCGTTACAGCGTTCTCCCATTGGAAAGCGAAAATACATTGACTTTCTGCGGCAATTCGGAGGCAAAAGAAGGCATCTTTGAGGTCTAAGACTGTAAAGTATGTAGCCCCGCCCGGAATTAAAGCGAGCAGGTTATATGGATTGGGTACAACTGGGTGTATACTAACAACCGCATCATTGACTGCTCTCAAGTCCTGCACAGGTCGATACTCATCTGTACCGGGCTTTTGAACAGGCAGCAATGGGGTGTTCCAGGGGGAAGTACAGAATTTTAGGATACCATACCGTATGAACTTATCCAGATAAGATTGTATGTTCTTCTTAGCCTTCTGCGGGATGTGATATTGTCTTAGGCTCACTGGATAAACCCCAAGTTTTAGTTCAATTTTAATAGGTGGAATATTGCGGGCCAGTCCTGGTGGGTTGTTCTCTGCCCAAACTCCTGGTATGTTGAATAAAGACTCATCACTCCTAGGGTTTTGGCTAGTCAACGCTGTATAAAGTCGCCACTCTTCTTCCTTTGGTACGGATAATGTCATAATACCTGAAGGTCCATTAAACTTTAAGGATGTTGTTCCATTTGGTAGGAACGTAATCTGCGCTTGTAATTTAGATAGCATATCACGTCCCAGCAATTGGACTGGACATTCAGGCATATAAAGGAATTGATGTTTTACTACGTGGCCTCCCAATGTACAGAGTCGACTTTTAAGAACCGGTTTTTCAGCACTTCTTCCAGTTGCTCCTATTACAGTAATAGTCCTTCCAGATGGAGGAGCAACTAGATTAGTCACCACCGAATGTTCAGCACCAGTGTCGATCATGAACGCACTCCTTTTTCCCCCTATTGATACATCGACCACAGGCTCCGCTCGACCAAGGGGGATGGAGCCCGGTCGGTATCAATAGTCCTCCATGACCGTGTCAGCCAATCCTACAAAGTCCCTACCTTCTCTATCGCGGGACCTTTGCGCTGCTGGGAAATACCTATCTTCCCTAACACTTCCTCTGTTCCCATTGCTCCCTCTATTACCATTACTCCCTCCGGGGCCTCCTCTACCTCTCGCTCTGCCTCTAAAGTTTCCGTATCCTGCCCTAGGTCTGTCTCTCTCATACTGTTCTCTTCGCGGACACTCATTTCTCCAATGCCCTTCTTCTCTACAGTATGCACACTGATTTCTACTTAGTGGTTCCTCATTCCACTTACTATCGCCTCTATCTGGGCCCCGTCTATCTACGCCTGCGATCGCTACCGCTAGCATATCAGCCTTTTTACGCATCTTGCGCTCTTCCTCTTTCTTACTTTCTGTTTCCCGGTTCATGTATACTTTATTCGCTACCTCCATTAGTTGGGTGATAGACATACCTGCAAACCCTTCTAACTTTTGTAGCTTGCGCTTAATATCTCCGTAAGCTTGGCTGACAAAGGCGGAGTTCACCATTCGGGAATTATCTGCGTCTTCCGGATTAAAGGGGGTATACAAGCGGTATGCCTCCAATAATCGGTCATAAAAGACACTGGGCGCTTCATCACTTTTCTGAATCACCTCAACTGTCTTCGACATATTAATGGCTTTCTTTCCTCCGGCTTTCATGCCAGCAATTATAGCGTCTCTATAGGCTTGAAGTGGCGCCAAATCAGGATATTCAGATCTAATGGGGGTTGGCTCTGATTCCGGAAGGGGAGATTTAGTACGAGAGGGGGTGGATTCTGTACTGGAGGAGGAAGCGGAAGTGGATGAGGACAATGAGGGAAGGGTTGCAGGACTTCCTGCATTTGCGTCACTTCCTCTTAAAGGAAAGTAAGGGGGCGGAAAAGGGATCTCGGACTCAGGGGGCGTGTCCAAAATGGGCCTGTTACAAATCGCTATTTGTAACTGGCCCTTTAAATGAGAAATTGCCCTGCTTCCCTGGATTGTGGAGAAGCATGTTTGCCAGCCTCCTGCCTCATGACTATGGCCCCTGGAAGATTGTGCCCCTGAAAACTTATTAACATTTATTGGGTGTGTATGGCCCTTTAAGAACCGTCTGGGGACATATTGTGACTTTGCTGAACAATGTCCCTTTAAGACTATGTCCCCAGACCTGTAAAATAACTTGCCCCTGGCTTTCTCCCACTTGGTTCAGTAAATAGGGCTTACTGAACCAAGTACCACACAGGCGGACCACCCAGAAGCTAAAGTGTGCAGGCAATTTACCTCCCAGGCTGTGAGGTTACTGCAGGTTAATTGCCGAGCGCTGGGTGGCCGCCATTCGGCAGCCGAACACGTGGCGGCGGCCATTTTAGTCATTCGAATGCGGTCAGCGGTGTATGCTAAAGATTCTGTGGAACCAAAATCGGCTACACATTTTGCCGAACACCGCTGTCCCTTACCTTCTCCCATACTGAACTTGCAGCTCCAGAGACTAAGTCCCGTTCGAAATGGGACTTAGTCGTTTTTTCGACATGAAATTGACCGGCCGCACAGCCCAAATCTATGGAACTGTTTTGGGCAGGAAATTGTGCTTGCGGTCGGTCATAAAGGACTTCCAGCTAACTTTTGATCCACTGGAGGGATTTGGCTGATTTTTGGAAGTGTTTATGTTTGATGTATGCTGAGTCTGAATATGCAACTTTTATTGAAATTGGATGTATGGTTTTAAAGTTACAGTGTGTGTGTAAAAACTGTATTTTTATTGTATGTAATAATTGGTTTAACTGTTTATCTGAGGGGAGGGAACCTGTGGGCTGTACTATGCTGTTATTGGTTAATTTCATCCTCCCCCTGGGAGTGTCCTGTGTGTACCTTATCCTAATAAAAAGCAGGCTGGGTGTTCCAGTCCTCAGACCTCTTCTGACCCTCAATACGTAGCCGTGTCTCGTTATTGGAGGGAACTGCTATATCACACTGGGGATTGCTATGCGCTGCATATTCCCCTGAGCTCTTAATCACTTAGCTCTTGTAAGAGCTTGTTCCGGATACGCTCTCCTGGAGGAGAGGTCTTCCCCACACGGTCCTGGAGGACAGAAGCCGATCCAGGGTGGAAGGAAGACGGCGCGGCTCCAGTTAAGCTACGGCGGTTGTGGAGCCTGCGGTGGTTGTGGTGTCGTCTGCAGTGCTTGGAGTTCTCTGAGAGCGCTAGGAGCATCCATCAACGGAGGGTACTCGGTCGGAGTACACGGAGCTCCGTTACAGGGCCTAACACCAGTCCTAGTGGACAAACAAGTCCTAGCCACCATGAGGCGACATTGTTCCTCGTGGCACGTCTGGATCCATTTTGGCGAGTCATTTACGGCCTGTCTCCAACAATCAATATAAGGAAACTGCCCGTAAAGTTCAGGCCTACCCGATACAGCCACGTGTAAGCGCTGTACCAGAGTTGGATCCAAACTGCCACGTGGCGGCCATGCCGCAACCAAAGTAGGCCACTCCCTAGTACACAAAGTGACCAAACGTACAGGAGACATTTTAACCCCAAAATCACAGGTTTTAAATCCCTTTTTAAAATTCTTCACCATACAACCTAAGGGATCCGGAATCGTTGACTGCGACGCACCCATACTTATCAATGGAACGTCGCTGACAACGAATACTATGCACGCGTACTATTCAACAGTCACACCCGTTTCCTCTGGCAACAGCACCACGTGGTACGGTTACCAAGTGAAACGTACACAATAACACAATAAACACTCAGGGAATTCCCGTACACACACAGCTGTTACACCAGTCACTAGATAATCAATATTATGCCCTTTGGCGAAACTATACAGTCACCCACGCTATAATTCTCTATATACGAATTACCCGTCTATAACACACCCCAGTAACATCGTCTTTTACAAATAGCGGTTACAGTACGGTTAGCATAGGTCAAAGCACAAGTTAAGGTCACAATACAATTATTAGTGGTTATGGTGTTAAACATGCAATGGACGACAATTATTAGTACTTATATACAGTGTCAGTAAATATACAGGGTTATGATACCGTGCACTATAATACAGCAACACACTATTAACACTCTCGCTAGACGGCTGAGCTCGCGCTATCTAACAAGATAAATACTTTACTAAACAATCTTTAACACATTTACAATTCCCAACTAAACTATTGGCCAGTACCTTGAATGGACTACCTAAAACTATGTACACCCGTTTTGGTTAGCCACACTGCCCAAGCACCACATATAGCGAGCTAGAGGACCGAATTTACACAGACGCCTCTTAGTCGATTACTATCAAAAATCTAGTGGGTTCCAAATTTACACGCCTTCCCACTTAGCCAAGATAGGTTGAGAGCTAGCGAACCGAATTTACACAGACGCCGCTTAGTCTCCCGGTCCCTCCGACCTAGCGAACAAAATATACACCCTAGAACGCTAGTCTAGACAAGACACCGGTGTCCGGCTAGGGCTATTTACACCAGAACCCCGCCTGACTAACAAAATCAAACGGTCTGACTAAAGAGCGTTCGATCGAGCGGTGCGCCTTCGCTCCTTCCCTCCGACAGAGGGGGCAGATTCCATACACAATTCAAACCCCTTTTGGGCCTACCGCACAATCGGTATACCCCTAGTGGGTCTGCCGTCTAAAACAGCAGTTGTCTTACCTCCTCGTTCCTGAACCTGAGTTCACACTCATCGACGGGGACACCCCAGCACTTCTTACGTAGAAGCCGATGATCTCCTGGACAACAGACCAGTGGCGCCGAGACGAAGGTAGGTCCACGCAGAAGTTCAGGGGTGCAGCCGTAGAGAACGTGGGCAAAGATAGACCGTCTCACGCCTCTGCCTCTCAGCTACCGTTGAACGATGAGCTTCCCGGCCAATGCACCAAATGATACCGGAGAAACTGACGGAAGCCAAGCACAGAGAGATGGACACAGGTTTCTTCAGGAAGGAAGAGATTCTTTATTGGATCACCGATCGGGACTCAGAGGGACTAACGTCACCAAAATACAGCAAGTTCTGAGTCCCGGACAATAGTGCAGGCTCCTTATATAGACACATAACTCCTCCCATATTAAGCTCCACCCGCACATTCTCTTGACCAATCAATACAAATGAGAATTAACTTCCTGCTTGACCGCATGGCCTGTCCAGCACAATGGAGGAGGGGAATACTACATCCTGTATTCTTGCACATGCTCCGTACACTACTGATCGTATCTTGCCTCGTGCAACCAACTGATCGATACGTCAGCATATGCACGTACACATGCCACGTGGTAATCTCGGCCTACTAAATTTATTTTTACCGAGATTCCACCACAGTTAAGCAAGCAAAGCAGGAAGGGGAATTGGATGTACTTGTCCATTTAGGGACAAATGACTTGGCTTGCAATGAGGTTTCAGAGGTTAAGGACGTTTTTTGTGTTTTTGCCAATGATATACGGCAGGTTGCTTCCACACTGTCATTCTCTGAAGTTCTGCCTGTGCATAACACTCAGAACGACAGGCGGATGCGTATTAGGGACTTTAACTTGTGGCTTGGTGAATGGTGTCGGGAGCAAGGATTTGGCTTTATTTCTCATGGTAGCTCTGTTTGGAACGGAAATAAACTGTACAAAAAAGATGGTTTGCATCTTTCTCAAAAGGGAACAAATGTTCTCAGTGAGCAGTTTAGAGGTTTTACTAGGATGTATTTAAATTAGGAGGGGGGGCAAAAGGGTGATAAAACATCAATCCAATTGTCCCCCAAAACAAGGACAGAAGGTGCCTGTAGCAAGTGTGTTAAAAAATGATAAGCTTAGAGTCATGTCTACAAATGCTCGCAGTTTAGGGAATAAGATCCATGAACTTGTGGCAATAATGGCAACTGATAGTGTAGATTTAGTCGCTGTTACTGAGACATGGTATAATGAGAAAAAAATGACTGGGACATAGCAATACCAGGGTACTCTTTATATAGAAAAGACAGGAAAGGCAAGAAAGGGGGAGGGGTGGCCCTGTATGTGAAGGATAGCATGAAATCTAGCCTAATAAAGGTTAGTGAGACGAACATAGAGTCCGTTTGGGTTACGTTAGAATTTGGTAATCACACAGTAATTCGTGTAGGTGTGATTTATAGGCCCCCCAGGACAAATTGAAGAGTTAGATAATCTACTAGTTGAAGAAATATCTAAAATGACAATGAAAGGGGAAGTTATCATCATGGGTGACTTTAATCTTCCTGATGTGAATTGGAAAACAAAAATAGCTACTTGTGCCAGGAGCACACATATTCTAAACTCCCTACTGGGATTGTCTCTAAAACAAGTCGTTGAGGAGCCAACTCGTAAAGAGGCCATACTAGATGTAGTGTTAACAAATGGAGATTTGGTATCAGATATTACTGTAGGTGAAAGTTTAGGATCCAGTGATCATCAGTCGGTGTGGTTTAATATAAGAACAGTGACTGAGTCACACCACACAAAAACAAAAGTTTTAGACTTTAGAAAAACAGACTTTTCTAAAATTAGAATATGTGTAAAGGAGTCATTATCAGACTGGAGCAACTTAAATGGAGTCCAAAATAAATGGGATTATTTAAAAGCTGCACTACTACTGAAGGCAACAGAAAATTGCATTAGGCTTGTCAGCAAAAAATTCAAGAAACCACTGTGGTACTCCGCAGATGTGGCCAAAATAGTAAAAAACTAAAAGTTAGCATTTAGTAATTATAAAAAAAAACCAGAGTGAGGAAGACAGAATGACCTATAAGATTAGGCAGAAAGAGGCTAAGCAAGTTATAAGAGCTTCCAAATCACACACAGAAGAGAAAATAGCACAGTCAGTACAAAAGGGGGACAAAACTTTTTTTAGATACATTAATGAGAAAAGAAAAGTAAAACAAGGATTAGTTAGATTAAAAACAAAAGAAGGAAGGTATGTAGAAGATGATAAAGGTCTAGCTGACTGCCTCAATGAATATTTGTGTTCGGTATTTACAGATGAAAATGAAGGAGAGGGACCTCTGTTAAGAAAAAGGATAAATGAGCTATTTATTACACGTGAGTTTACAGAGGAAGAGGTTCTATTTCAACTGTCAAAAGTAAAGACAAATAAGTCAATGGGACCTGATGGAATACACCCAAAGCTATTAAAAGAGCTTAGTGGCGTACTAGCAAAACCATTAACAGATTTATTTAGCCAATCATTGTTAACAGGAGTAGTCCCAGAACATTGGAAGTTAGCGAATGTTCTGCCCATTCACAAGAATGGTAATAGGGAAGAGTCGGGCAACTATAGGCCAGTAAGCCTTACTTCAGTAGTGGGGAAAGTGATGGAAACCACGTTAAAGGATAGGATTGTTGAACATCTAAAAACACATGGATTTCAAGATCAGAGACAATATGGGTTTACTTCAGGGAGATCATGCCAAACTAATCTTATTGATTTTTTTGATTGGGTAACTAAAATTATAGATCAGGGTGGTGCAGTAGACATTGCTTACCTAGATTTCAGTAAGGCTTTTGACACTGTTGCACATAGAAGGCTTATCAATAAACTGCAATCTTTGAGTTTGGATTCCAATATTGTTGAATGGGTAAGGCAGTGGCTGTGTGACAGGCAACAGAGGGTTGTAGTCAATGGAGTATATTCGAAGCTTGGGCTTGTCACCAGTGGGGTACCTCAGGGATCTGTACTTGGACCCATTCTCTTTAATATTTTTATTAGTGATATTGCAGAAGGTCTTGATGGTGAGGTCTTTTTGCGGATGATACTAAGATATGTAACAGGGTTGATGTTCCAGGAGGGATAAGCCAAATGGCAAGTGATTTAGGTAAACTAGAAAAATGGTTGTGGCAACTGGCATTTAATGTGGATAAGTGCAAGATAATGCATCTTGGACGTAAAAACCCAAGGGCAGAGTACAGAATATTTGATAGACTCCTAACCTCAACATCTGAGGAAAGGGATTTAGGGGTGATTATTTCTGATGACTTAAAGGTAGGCAGACAATGCAATAGAGCAGCAGGAAATGCTAGCAGAATGCTTGGTTGTATAGGGAGAGGTATTAGCAGTAGAAAGAGGGAAGTGCTCATGCCATTGTACAGAGCACTGGTGAGACCTCACTTGGAGTACTGTACACAGTACTGGAGACCGTATCTTCAGAAGGATATTGATACCTTAGAGAGAGTTCAAAGAAGGGCTACTAGACTGGATCATGGATTGCAGGATAAAACTTACCAGGAAAGGTTAAAGGATCTTAACATGTATAGCTTGGAGGAAAGACGAGACAGGGGGGATATGATAGAAACATTTAAATACATAAAGGGAATCAACACAGTAAAGGAGGAGACTATATTTAAAAGAAGAAAAACTACCACAACAAGAGGACATAGTCTTAAATTAGAGGGACAAAGGTTTAAAAATAATATCAGGAAGTATTACTTTACTGAGAGGGTACTGGATGCATGGAATAGCCTTCCAGCTGAAGTGGTAGAGGTTAACACAGTAAAGGAGTTTAAGCATGCGTGGGATAGGCATAAGGCTATCCTAACTATAAGATAAGGCCAGGGACTAATGAAAGTATTTAGAAAA
Source organism: Pelobates fuscus (assembly GCF_036172605.1). Lineage (NCBI taxonomy): Eukaryota > Metazoa > Chordata > Amphibia > Anura > Pelobatidae > Pelobates > Pelobates fuscus. The sequence continues at coordinate 210,072,936 of NC_086323.1, read as the reverse complement.
TTGGGCAGACTAGATGGGCCGAATGGTTCTTATCTGCCGTCACATTCTATGTTTCTATATTTGGCAGGTTCTATCCTAATAGCAGCCTAATGCTTGCTCTTATGAGATTAATCCACTTACTTGGAAAATACTTCCTTACTGGGACTCTCTGCAAGTCAAGGTTAAATAGGGTCCTGGAAGGAGGCACCTGTAACAGGGAGGGGTTAATGAATTTGAGATATCATAGCACTGTTTTTAAGGAGTGCAAGGATTATGCTCCAGATAATAGCACTTAGCTAGCTGTACTGCGCTGTGCTGTGTTGTGCTACATAGATACTGGACGAGATCTGTCTATATACAAGGACCGATCTCTCTGCACATATAGATCCTGGGCTACCTCTTATTACCTTTTGTGCTTAGGAGGGGGAGGGGGGGGGATCTACAGAGTATTGTAATTGGGGGTATGTTTTCCGGCTAGCATTTCGACATTATCTTCTGGTTTAAGCACGCTGCCGTTTCTTTTTCTCCCATATGCTCTGGTACATCTCCACACTTCCTTGAGGATTCTAAACCCCCGTTCAACTTATTTCAAAGAGATTACATCAATAGTCCTTATTGTCCTTTTTTCCCCACTTTTCACTGAAACACACCTGTTGCAATTATATGTGGGTCATAATAGGATATCCTCTAACTTTACACCTCAACAACATCGGCCACCTAGACATTGGTACATTGTTACTGTCTCATTATTCAGCCAAGATGATGTGTAATGGATATAGTTAGCAGAATAGCTGGAGGTCTTTATTTCTTTTAAAACACTTTTTCTGGTACTGCTCACTTTATTTTGTATATACACCCCTTTTTTCACAAGTTATTTTACCCCTAAGAGGGATTAATAAAGAATTATGTTTGTAGTTCCAAAAATGCTCTATAACCAGCAACGCTTCGTTGCATACTGGTTGAGCAGTTTTCAATCCTACAAAGTAGTCCCGATAAAAATAAGAAGTAAATAATAAAAAATGATAAATGTATAAAGAAATCACACTTGATACAAAGACTTATTGTGATGAATGGTATATATGTCAAAGGCTTTACCATGATAGGAAAGAAGATAAAGATAGACTAACCTATGAATTTGATTATAAGTGTGGTGATGCATGTGTCTTAGATTAATATAATTATTACATATATACGCAATGTAGTTATCACAATACATATATTTATGGTGGGTATTTTGTTTCACATAAATGATGAGAGAGAGACTTCCATATCACCCTAATATGAGCGCTGATGAAAATATTTGGACTCCGATTTTTTGTCCAAATGATTTCTCCTGTAATGAGGAGATGATAATATTACGTTAATAATAGAGATGGAAGATGTATGCCAATACGAGGCTGTGCCTTAAATCATGACACCGAGTGCTAAGTGGATGAAACCTGAGTCTGTCAATGCATGTATCATATACGAGATAGTTGTCGGACTTTTATACCCCATACTGATGAAAAAGGAATATACCCTACATATCTATCTCATAGATTGAATAGCTAAACTTGTATCTTGTAATGGATATGATCCTACCTAGTGAACCCGCTAAAAATAAAAAATAATAAATTATAAAGAATAACCAAATCACACTTGATACAAAGCCTTACTGTGATAGATGGTATAAGTATCTAAGGATTTACCATGAGTCATCATAAGAAAGAAATAAAGATAATGAACAAACTTATTTGATTCTAAGCGCGGTAACGCATATGTCTTTAGATAAATGTAGTTATCACCCTGAATCCTTGTATAATTGTCGAAAAAAATAATAGATTATTGACGTTGTAGGTTGAATGATATGTTTAACTGCACACGTATCAAGTGATAGATGTGCTCCTATGGAGTAGCCGCCCTTCATTTCCACGCCAAAAAGTTGACACAAAATTATTAGAAATATTTTAGCACTTAATATGTTCAGTTCTCTGTTTTGTATATACTTATTCATATTCTTGTTTTGTCAGTATTCCCATACTTAGACCTTTATCTAGATATTCTGAGAATTTCTTCTTCATATCTTTGGTTGGATCTGCTATTAACTTCTTGTATGTGACTCAATCATCTAGTTGTCTTAAGGATTCTTCAATGTAGTAAGATGTATCCATTACTACGATCCCTCCCCCCTTGTTAGCAGGTTTAATAATCACCTCTTTATCTTCCTTAAGTTCTTTGAGGGCTCTTTGTTCTTCCTTTTTAAGGTTCATCCGATTCTTATCAATTCTTTTTATTCTCTCCACCTCTCTCATTACAAGATCTTCAAATGCCCTCAATGAGTTTGTTTTACAATTCTTTGGACAAAATGTGGACTTTTTCCTTAATTTGGTATGCTTGTCCGTCTCTAAGTTATTACTATTATCTTGTACTACAGTAGGCAATTCTGCCTTATCTCTAAAAAATCTCTTGAGGCATAGTTTGTGGACAAATTTTTTTAACTCCATAAAAGTGGAAAAATGATCTAGGTTGGCTGTGGGGCAGAATTTTAGTCCCCTTGCCAAAACCCTGTTCTGTATTGGAGTGACAATTTTCTTAGAGAGATTGTGTATATACCTACTATCTCTATTGTCTTCCTTGTTTTCCTTCTCTGAACCTCTTTTCCACCCCTTGTTCCTCTTTGTCTAGCTCTATTCTTCTTTTTATGGGGGAATTGGGGACATTTAGTCTTATCCTTTCTTTTCTTTTTTGTTCCCACTCTAAAAAACCATTGGACTCTTCTCTCTGATTAAACACCTCAAATCTATTGGCGGTGGAGATATTGTACCTTTTCTTACTTCTTGTTGGTTATATCTTTGGGATTTTTTTATAGTATTCTTCATTTGAATCCCTTTTTCCACTGATTGACATATTCCTCTTTTTAGGAGTTGGATTTTTATAATATCTTTTTTGTTGGTATTCTGCACTTTCTTTTCTGACTTCTGTTCTTTCTCTATAGCTATTCGGTCTCTGTATCTCTCTTTTGATGTTTCTTATATTATTATTCTTATTTCCATTTTGACTCTCACTAAATCTTCTTCTTCCTTTATTTGGTCTTGATGTATCTTTCCATCTATCACTATCAGGCCTTCTCCTAGAGAATGTGTGTACCTGGTTTTCCTGATAGTCTCTCTCATCTCTAAGGTACTTTTTATTTTTGATTGAAATGACTTCTTTCTCTACCTTATTCATTTCTTCAATGATCTCCTCTGAATGTTTTGTCATTTCTCTAGACTCTAGAAAAGGTTGTAATAAATCCTTCATTTCTTTGATCTTAGAGTCCAATTCCCTTAGGTTAATGTGTCTCCTTTTGATTATAATACGTAACAGACCAACAGATATATCATTTAAATAGTTATCCCACTCACCCATAAATTCCTCACTATCTCTATCAAAAGTAGGGTCTTGTGGAATCTCAATCCCCTAGATGCCATTCCTTCTTTAATATATTGCCCTAACGTGGCAATTTCCCACTTCATTTTTAATTCCCTAGTGAGTCATTTTTGTAAATCTTTACATAAATCTGGTATTTTTTTAGGAATTGTGGCAGGTACACTTTGTAATCCCTCATTAAAAATATCGTCCAAACTGGAGCAATATTTGGTACGTGCTTCAAAAATAGACCTATTTAAATTCTCAGCAATCTTGACAAAATATAATTATCGTTAATTGACCATAAGGTGCAAAATAGTGTACAACTAATATAATTGACAATAAAGTGCAAATAATGTGCAACAAACAGTAAACAGTGCATAAAGGGAAAAACCAGATGGAGTCAAAGCGCCTAAGAATATCTGCAGTGCTGCTGCACTACCTCCAAGTGACACACAGTGACACACAAGTGACACAAAGCAATAGATACCAGAAAGTTGGAGAGCGCTAGCAACTGCAATGGAGTCAGGGTATTCTCTGAGTACTATGGACTAGAGCCTTATCACCCCTGGCTCTGGGTTTGAATTGCTCCAATGGAGAGGGATAAACCCACAATGTAGTGGAGGCCTGATAGTCCACAGGTTAACTCCACTATAGATCCCAGTGAGGCTCAGGAACAAGTAGTAAAAACACCATAAAGCAGTAATTCCAGCAAATAAAGTAATCCACGAATATCCCCATACAGATCCCAATGACTGGACGACACACAGCATCAGGAGCAGAACTGACTTTTAATCCACACAGTCTCCTTATAAAGCATTCTCGCATGCAAGGGAGGGATTCACATTAATTAGGACAGTATCCAATAGTGTAACCGTTACCTCCCACACATCTCCTCACCTCAGTATGACACTTAATCCCATTATACATACTGTAGTTTTCCCCCAGTTCTGAATGTACCCCAAAACAAGCAGTTACAATAATACTGGGGGTACCCCCTAGTAGCCCTGATCTGGGTGACTAACATATCCAAAAATCACCCAGATCTGGCCAGGGGTTCGGGAGTTAGGTGGAGGGTGTAATTTGACCGACCGCACACGAGGTGGTATCCGAAAAGAGTTCAATGGGTTTTGGCCCTGCGGTCGGTTTTCGTTCGGGAGGTAAAACACACATCAAATACTGCCATCCACAATTAATCTTGTATTCGTATGAATCCCCTTGTTCGGTACTTTGAACCTACCGAACGGGAGGCTGATTAGCCTTACCATTCGGGGGTTACGGAGCCATGGAGGTCTCAGCGGTGTTCGGGTAATCGAGTGTCCGATTTGAGTTCCAGACACTCGACGACCAAACACCGCTGAGATTTTCGTGCGTAAGATGGCCGCCGCCACGTGTTCATATACCGAACGGCGGCCACCCAGATACATCACTAAAGTATTTATTAACCTGCGGTTAGAGAAGTGTGAACGCTTAATAAGGTACACACTTCTCTCTGGGGTGGTCTATTGGTTCGGTAGTTTACATTCGTATGGAGTACGGATGGAAACTACCGAACAATCATACGAATCCCACATACATTTTAAACATAGAATCAGAAACAACACACGAATTGCAATAGTATTACAGTCTTTTAGGACAGCCCTGGTACCATCTGCTACACACAATATAGCAAGACAGGATACTCTTCTGTATCATATGTAATATCTAGGCAGTACAAACAGAGAGGCGGGGGCCCAAATTGAATAGTATCAAACACAGTATTTATTTAAGACATGTAACGGATCACCTGGAACCCCGACTGCGTACCTCAGTTGAAGGATGCTCCTAGCGCTTCCTGAGGACTCCAAGCACTGCAGTAGTCACCACAACCACCAAACCGGAGAAGCATATTAATGCTCTCAAGCATATGAATGCTGTAAACAGCTGAACATGAAAAGCATACAATCAGCTTACACTCCTGGCAATCAGCATACAATCCAATTCCCCCAATAACGAGACGACACTTCGTTTTGAGGTCAAGCAGAACTGACTGTACTGGCACATACAGCCTCTTTTATTCACAATCCACAAACATAGTACTGCCCACAGGGTTTTGAAATACAACCAATCAATCCGTACAATACACACAGACACTCCCTCACAAAATCATCCCCTCTGCCTGTTATATGATTACTGAACACAGTGGGTAATAAAATTATCACAGGCAGAGAAATAGTTTTATAAAACATATCACATGGACCCCAAAACATGCACATATCCAAAATTCACCCAGATCCGTTCAGTAGTTTAGAAGATACAGTTTATACAGTAATTATTTTTCATATAGCCTGTATATGTTCTGTGGAATCTGCATTAATGTGTCCCCTGTTGTATAGTTTAAAACTACTGCACAATGTCTTTGTGCACCAAATACCGGCGAGATGGCACTGTGTAGAAAAGTCCAAACAGTGTCTGTGAGTTAAAATGGCTGCCATCCATTGTTCTCACCATGTGCTTCATCCATTGTTCTCACCATGTGCCTCTGATACATGAAATGGCGGCCACCTAGTAACTCCACAGTATGTCCCCAGATGGTTCTTAAAAGGTCCAGCAGCAGCATAATAAAATACAATATGCCCAAATACTGTATTTAAAGGGCCAAATCTCCCAGGGGCCATAGTCAGCAGGAAGGAGGCGGGCAAACAGGCTTCTTCAATGCCCAGTGGCGAGGTTGGTTTCGCCACAAGACAAAAGGTTAAAAACTCTTACTGGAAGTAGTGGGTTTGCCTGCAACAAACCCACAACTTGATAAGCAGGAATATACACATAAAAACAATCAAGCTTGGACACTTCCGAGTTCTGGTCAGGTGATCGCTAGGACCACCTCTCTCTGTTGTCAAACGTGACGCATTTCGCCTTTGTGTGTATGGACTCAGCAGTCTGTGTATCTGTGTGTCTGTGTGTGTGTATGGACTCAGCAGTCTGTGTATCTGTGTGTCTGTGTGTATGGACTCAGCAGTCTGTGTGTCTGTGTGTGCATGGACTGTATCAAGGGAAATGTTTGTTTTTTTAATAATCCTTAGTGGAAAATAATGAATTCTCCACCAGGGATTATAAAAAAAAACAACACATGGGGCGGGGCTCAACATGCGGCAGGGGCGGGGTCAAACTGAGGCGAGGGCGGGGTTAAGTTCAGAAGTTAAGTAGACGTTCAGCCGCAACCACATCATACGGTCAAACTTCTCCAAAGAGTAGCTGTAGTCCACTGCTTGACCCTCAACACGGAGTCTTGTCTCTGTGACGAGGCCATTCTCGCCACTGTGCATTGGAGGAGCCTGGTTGCCTGCCTACTGCCTTTTGACTGTGGACTGGCATTTAAATACTTTATTTTCCTATGCAGAAAGGTCTATTCATGTATTTATTCCCCTTTGAATACATGAGAAGGTGTGCCCCTCCCCTGTTTCCTGTCTATTGTTCTCTAGCAGGGCGTTGTCCCAGGGACACGGCATGACCAGTTGGAACTTGATGCTAGACTTAAACCCCATGGCGATTTGACTGTGTTTGTGGGATCCGAGCGCTGTTTGGATATATTGAGCGCTCAGATCCAAGCCATCTGGGGATAGGTTGAATGTGGGGGTTCTGTTCAGTATGATAGGAATTATGTATTTTTATGTGTTTTTTACCGTTGTTGTGAATAGAGCTATTTTCTGTATGCTGGAGATAATTGGCTTACCACACCCAAGCCATGCTTGCAGTGGTCACAAAGGGATTTCCCACTAACTTTTGACCCACTGGACCAATTTGTATGATTTTTACGTATGTTTGTATTTCGAGTATGCTGATTCTGAAAATGTATGTATTTTATGTGAATGTGATGAATACTTTTAAAGTTATGAATATTGTGTAAAACAGTGTATTTTCCTGCCTGTGATAATTACGTTACCCATTGTGTTCAGTAATCATATCACAGGCAGAGGGGAGGATTTCTGCTGGTTATTGTGGGAGTGTTTTGACTGTGTATATTTGTGATTGGTTAATGTACAAGTCTTATCCCAGTGTTCCATCAGGTCTCCTAGGGGAGAGTCCACCTGGTGCCTGGTGCCTTTTATGCCTGGGGGTGCCATTACATCTCGTTCTTGGGGGTGGATTTACTGTATGCTGTTAGAGACTGATTGCTAGGAGTGTAAGCCGCTTGGGTGCTTTTCCTGTTCGTCTGCTAGCAGCTACTCGCGAGGTTCCAGTTCGGGAGTTTGGAGTATTCCTTTGTATCCAGTTCGGGAGTTTGGTGTTCTGCAGTAGCTGTGCCTGTGTCTCCGGAAGGGAAGATCTACTAAACAGCGGTTTAACCCTTTTATGCCTGGGGGTGCCGTTACAATGGTAATCTTGTTTAATGCCCTGTAATCGATGCATGGGCGTAATTCTCCATCTTTATTGATACAAAAAAGAACCATGATCCAGCAGGCGAGGATGACTGTGGCGAAACCGACCTCGCCACGTGTGCTTGGAGGGGGCTGCTTGCCCGCCTCTTGCCTTTGGACTATGGCCCTGGGAGATTGGGCCCTTTTACAAAACGTATTCGGCCCTAACAGACTGCATGTCACTCATTCTGGCCCTTTAAACACAGTGGGGCCATTCGGTACTTGCCCTGTGTGAGCAGTGATACCCCCAGATAGCTATGCCGTGGAGCCTATTCATATAATGAAAGACTATGGGAAAGACTTTGGCTCCATGGCAATTAAACTGTATTTGTGTGGTCTGCGTGCCATTCACCTAATAATGTGCACGCAGACCTGAGCTATCTGGGGATATGTTACATGTCTGTGTTTCATGTATAAAAAGTAACTTTATATATTTTAAAACATAATCCTGTATTTAGGTCCCCACATGTGTAATGGAGTTTTGTCTTTGACCTGGGAGATAATTGGATTACTTCTCCAATTATCTCCAGGGCAGAAGGGAGGAAACCAGGATGCATTGTGGGGATGTTTTACTTTTCCTGTTTGAGCAGATTAAAATACTGCCAGCCAGGGGGAACAAAATATACTTTTACTAACTTTTGAACCCCTGGTCTGATTCATGCCATTTTCTAATATGTTGTTCCCCTGAATGGATTGATTGTGGATATGTATTTTTATGAGAATGCGATGTATGGTTTTAAAGTTACAGAGTATGTGTGGAAACTGTATGTTTACTGTATGTAATAATTATGTTAATTGCTTATCTGAGGGGAGGGGATGTGTGGGTTGTACTGTTGCTTGATTGGTTGTTTTATGCCTCCCCCTGGGTGTGTCCTGTATGTACATAACTGTAATAAAAACCAGGCTGGGTGTTCCAGACCTGAGATTCTGCTTGACCCTCAAACTGATGTGTCGTCTCGTTTTTGGGGGAATTGGATTGTATGCTGACTGCCAGGAGTGTAAGCGGATTATATGCTTTTCCTGTTCAGCTATTCCAGGGTTCGTGTGTTTCCAGTTCAGGAGTTGGAAGATTTGTACAGTTTGCAGTCCGGGAGATTGGTGCTTGCAGTAGCTGCTGATCTAGGGAAAAGGGGATTATCGCCTAAACTGGGTTTTATCCTATTGTAAGTGAAACGGTCCGTTACAACTGGTGGCAGCGGTGGGATCGTTCCTACAGCCAGAAGGACAGCTACAGAACACCAATTCCTTGGAGTTACAAATTGAGGGCAACATTGGCACTCGTGCAGCGCCCCTGGCAGCAGAGGTATCCAGCGACTTGGAGCAGACAAGTATGGAAGGCTCTGACGCTGAAGATTATGGGCTGGCCGAGGTGAGGCAGCGAGTGGCCCAGTATGGGGGTTATGTATCCATGGAGATATTCCAGGGGATCTGGAACCAGGTCATGGCTAAGCAAAACTCAAGGATGGACGGAGAGTATGCTCAGCGGAAAGAGTGTTACAGCAGCAGAGTAGAGGCTGCATCCGAGGAGGTTAGCCGTCTTCCCCTGAGGCGGCAGTGTGTAACCCAGGGAGCTAAAGGTTCCGTCCTTCCTCCCCAGCGGCAGATTGTATCACAGGGAGCTGAAGGTGCAATCCTTCCTCCCCAGCGGCAGTGTGTGTCCCAGGGAGCTGAAGGTGCAATCCTTCCTCCCCAGCGGCAGTGTGTACCCCAGGGAGCTGAAGGTGCAATCCTTCCTCCCCAGCGGCAGTGTGTATCCCAGGGAGCTGAAGGTGCCGTCCTCCCTCCCCAGCGGCAGTGTGTATCCCAGGGAGCTGAAGGTGTCGTCCTTCCTCCCCAGCGGCAGTGTGTACCCCAGGGAGCTGAAGGTGCCGTTCTTCCTCCCCAGCGGCAGTGTGTACCCCAGGGAGCTGAAGGTGCAATCCTTCCTCCCCAGCGGCAGTGTGTAGCCCAGGGAGCTGAAGGTGCCGTCCTTCCTCCCCAGCGGCAGTGTGTACCCCAGGGAGCTGATGGTGTCGTCCGTCCTCCCCAGCGGCAGTGTGTAACCCAGGGAGCCGAAGGTGTCGTCCTTCCTCCCCAGCGACAGTGTGTACTCCAGGGAGCTGAAGGTGCAATCCTTCCTCCCCAGCGGCAGTGTGTACCCCAGGGAGCTGAGGGTGCAATCCTTCCTCCCCGGGAGCAGTATGTACCCCAGGGAGCTGAGGGTGCAATCCTTCCTCCCCAGCGACAGTGTGTACCCCAGGGAGCTGAAGGTGTCTGTGACGAAACCAACCTCGCCACTGGGCCCTGGAGAAGCCTGTTTGCTAGCCTCCTACCTACTGACTATGGCCCCTGGGTTATTTGGGGCATATTGTACTTTATATGGCGGCTACTGGCCCTTTAAAATCATCTTTGGACAGATTGGGACTTTTGGGACTACTGTCCCTTTAAGACTGTGGAGCATATTTCAGTATATTGCCTTTCATATTATATATGTTATACTGTGTTCAGTTTTACCTGGGATATGTATGCCGCATTCAACTGATTGTTCGGTAGAATCCCTCCATTCATTATATTGAGTGAAACTACCGAACAACCAGACCACCCAGGACTAAGTGTGCCTCCAATTACCGTTTGCAACAATGTTGCAAACGGGTAATTGGCAATCAGTGTAATGTATTCTTTGTCCTCTGGGTGGCCGCCATTCGGGAAACAAACACGTGGCGGCGGCCATCTTAAACTACCGAACAGCGGTGTTTTGCCGTCGAGTGTCTGGAACTAAAATCGGACACTTGACTAGGCAAACACCGCTGAGACCTCCATACTTCCAGAAATTCGTATAAAAACTACCGAATGACCCGGCGTTCGGTAGAAAGAACCCCACAAACAAGGGAATTCATTCAAACCCTCTCCAGGCTCTATAACACAGGCAATTCGCCTGTTTTCATTCCCTTGTTTGTGACCGACCGCAGGGCCAAAATGCATGGAACTGTTTTCGGATACTTTACCCATGCGGTCGGTCAAATCTTTGGAACCCCATATCTCCCGAACCGTTTATCCGAATGAACTGATTTTTGGATCTGTTGTCCCCCTGAATAAGGGCTATCCAGCGATGCTGGATTTAAAGGTGTACCCCCTGTTTTTGGGGTACATCCAGAACCTGGCTAAAAATGTGTGCCGTATAATTGGGTTTACTGTTATCTGAGGGGAGGGGATGTGTGGGTGGAACCATGTATGTGATTGGTTATTTTATGCCTCCCCCTGGGTGTGGCCTGTAAGTGTACAAGTGTAATAAAAGCCAGGCTGGATGAGCCAGTCGAGAGTTCCTGTTTTACCCTCAAAGTGATGTGTCGTCTCGTTATTGGGGGGAAGGATTCGTTGGATGCTGTTCCAGTTTGACTGCTAGGAGTGTAAACCTATCATATGGTTTTTCCTATTCGGCTGTATACAGCATTCATATGCTAGAGAGGATTTCTATGCTTCTCAGAGTCGGTGGTTGTGGTGTCTGCTGCAGTGCTTGAAGTCCTCAGGAGCGCTAGGAGCATTCTTCAACGGAGGTACCCAGTCAGGGTGCCAGGTGATCCGTTACATTGGTGGTAGCGGTGGGATGGCGTCCTAGTGCGAGGAGAAGCAGCTCAGAGACACTGGTAACGTTTGGAATTACAAATTGAGGGCAACGCTAGTATCCGTACAGCGCCCCTGGCTACAGCAGGATGGAATCAGCTAGTTTTTGGACAGCGTTCCATGATGAGGAGGAGGAGGCGGCCGCGGACTACAGGGATGCAGACCTAAAGGAAGTCTGGTATGATGCCCTGGAAGACGCCCAGTGGCGGCGAGGTGAGAGTCTCCCCAGTGATGAGCAGCGGCTACAGAAGCGTGTGGCGATGCGGATGTCTCTATTGGGAGAGCAGCCCCTGGATGAATGGGTGACAAGACTAGAGACCCTGGTATGGCGAGAGATCTGGCTAGACAACGCATACCAGGCCCTCTGGTGGCATACCATTCGACTTACCCCCTGGACGGCCGAGCACGACTTACCGGAGGGGGATGATTATGATGGCCCGGGTTTATTATGGGATGCCTTGGAGGACGACATTGATCTTGGCAGCACGGAGGGGTCTAGGTTTTGGGACATCTACGACTACCGGATGGGCATGTATGTCTGGGCTGACGAATGCGAGGTGAGCAAAGACATGACCCACCTGGTAACAAGGGAGTGGGAGCTGGAGCAGGACTACCAACACCTGCTCAGCTTCGTGCAGCCCCAACCTACCCGACAAGCAGAACCAGATGTCATGCCTTAATTATGGTATCCTCTTACTTCCTGGTTCCACGGAGCTTAGCCACACCTCTTTATGACACGGTCTCCCTATTTAATCTGACCGCACCAGCTGATCGACGCTGGATTAATGAACTACGTTCTGTACTCACGAACCGGCTGCAACATCGTTGTGAAAGCCTCTGTTACCGGACCGGACTGGAAGACTTCAAGTTCCCTTCACCTTTCCTCATCCACGACTAAAGCTGAACTCTCACCATTCAGGATAAACCGCCTCTGAGGAGAACTCGGGAACCAGTGTTCTATGTGCCGGAAGCTAAGTAAAACCTCTGTGATAAGCGTTGCATCTCAAAGCTGTTATTTCCTGTCTCCAAAGTCCTTCGTTAAAACAAACCCGTTACAGCTAACTTCAACTCATACTTTGTCTCAGTTAGCTGCATCTGTCTTACTTCAGTTAAAGTCTATGGAACAGCTATTGTAACTTCTTATCACCTAATTAATTAATACTACTTAAAGCTACAGTGCCTATAATTGTGGACTTCAGTTATCGTTTACTACTTAAAGCTACAGTGCCTATAATTGTGGACTTCAGTTATCGTTTACTACTTAACCCCTTCAGGACCGCTGACGGTTCAGGACCGTCAGCGGTAAAACGTGCGTTTGGACCGCTGACGGTCCTGAACCGTCATAACGGTCTGGGGCTACTTACCTGATCGCCGTCGGTCCCACGGCGGCGATCAGCTCTCCTCCCGGTCCAGGGGGACTGCCTGTCTGCCCGGGCAGTCCCCCCTCGGCAGATCAGGACCCCACGGCCATGTGATCACTCGATCACATGACCGCAATAGGGGTCCATGTGTCTGCCTGCAGGGGGACTGTCTGTGCTGACAGGCAGTCTCCCTGCAAGTGGAAAATCATAAAATAAAGTTAAAATAATAGCAATCAGTGTAAAAAAATTATAATATGTATATATATACATATATGATATATATACATGTATTATATCTATATATACCTATATATAATATATGTATATGTATCATATATATGTCATACTAAGTGTATTTTTATATTTACGTATATTATATATTATATATACGTATATTAATATAAAAATACACTTATATTTAAATTACACACAAATATATACAATATATATAATTACTATATATATGGTATATATATATATTATTATAAAATACAAATAATATGTTAATAAAAATAAATAACAAAAAATAAAAATAATTTTTAATAATTATAAAAAAATATATATATGCAATTTTATTCTAACAGTATTTTGATATTTATATATTTATATCAAAATACACTTAGAATGTAATGATATATCTATGTATAAATAAATAAATAAAAACAATCCGAAATATACATATGTCCATATACATAATTACATAAATAATTTCATAAATATACACGTAGACGTCAAATATATAAATATGTATATATATATTAAAATTCTACGTGCGTATTTATGTAATATTTTTACCTAATTAAGTAATTTTAATGATTGCAATTTGAGAACCTGCCTGCCAACCCAGGCCGAAAGTCCAGATAATTTAATTTGCTAGCACTATGTTTAACCCTGTAACTTTCTATGACACCCTAAATCCTGTACATGGGGGTACTGTTTTACTCGGGAGACTTCGCTGAACACAAATATTAGTGTTTCAAAACAGTAAAACATATCACAGCGATGATATTGTCAGTGAAAGTGAAGTTTTTTGCATTTTTCACACACAAACAGCACTTTCACTGAGGATATTATTGCTGTGATACATTTTACTGTTCTGATACACTAATATTTGTGTTCAGCGAAGTCTCCTGAGTATGTAGAGGTTTTATAGAGGTTTTATAGTGTTTGTGAAAGTTACAGGGTCAAATATAAGGCTTGATTTTACTTTTTTTTTTTTTTATTGAAATTTGTCGGATTGGTTAGGTTGCCTTTGAGAGCATATGGTAGCCAAGGAATGAGAATTAGCCCCATGATGGCATACCATTTGCAAAAGAAGACAACCCAAGGTATTGCAAATGGGGTATGTTCAGCCTTTTTTAGTAGCCACTTAGTCACAAACACCGGCCAAAGTTAGCGTTTCTTGCATTTTTAACACACAAACAAATATAAATGCTAACTTTGCCCAGTGTTTGTGACTAGGTGGCTACTAACAAAAACTGGACATACCCAATTTTGAATACCCTCGGTTGTCTACTTTAAAAAAATATGTATATGTTAGGTGTGTTTCGGGGATTTATGACAGATAACGGTGTTACAAGGTCACTATTGATACATTTAAAATATATATATATTGAAACAGCAATTTCCTACTCGTATTTATAGGCCTATAACTTGCAAAAAAAAAGCAATAAAGCATGTAAACACTGGGTGTTTTTAAACTCGGGACAAAATTTTGAATCTATTTAGCAGTTTTTCCCATTAGCTTTTGTAGATAAGTAAAAGACTTTTCAAGTAAAAGTCCAAAAACATATTTTTTTTAAATACAATATATGACATAATACAAATAATGGTATGTAAAGAAAGCCCCTTTTGTCCTGAAAAAAACAATATATAACTTGTATGGGAACCGTAAATGAGAGAGCGGAAAATTACAGCTAAACACAAACACCACAAACACCACAAACACCACAAAAGTGTTAAAACTGCTCTGGTCCTTAACGTACAAACATCGCAAAAACAGGCCGGTCCTTAAGGGGTTAAAGCAACAGTGCATATAATTGTGGACTTCAGTTATCGTTTACTACTTAAAGCTACAGTGCCTATAATTGTGGACTTCAGTTATCGTTTACTACTTAAAGCTACAGTGCCTGTAAATTGGAATTAAAGTCAATACCTTTTACTTTTTATAATAAATATTCAAACTATAAGAAATCTGCAGTTGTGTTCCTTCATAACAAATGTTTAGACGTGACAGATTAATCCAGCCTTTGTAATGGATCCAGCAGATTTCGATTCTACTATAACTACGCTGAATCAAAGAGTTGATACACTAGCCCAAGGTGTGCAAGACCTGCAAGTTACTAACGAAAGAATTTTCACTTATGTCAGAGATCTACAGACTCATACTCCTCATACTATTCTGCACTCGGCTAGCGATCCTGCTGTATGTAACCCTGAAAAATTCTCTGGAGATCGTTCTAAATACAGGGAGTTCCTCAACACCTGCAAATTATTAATTGCTTTGAAACCCAGATCTTATCCTACAGAAAGAACTAAAGTTTGTTCGGTTATTTCCTTTCTAAGAGGTGAACCTATGTCATGGGCCCATTCCTTCCTGGAAAACGATGACCCCATCTTAGACTCACTGGATGAATTTTTTGAAGCCATGTCTCTTCTCTATGAAGATCCTAACAAACAAGCTACAGCTGATTTAACAATCAGAACACTACAGCAAAGAAATAGACCCGTTGAAGATTATATTGCTGAATTTAAAAGATGGGCTGTAGAAACGCAATGGAATGACATCACATTGCGCAACCAATTTCGAATTGGTTTGTCTGAAGCTGTAAAAGACGAACTGTCTAGAACAGAACTCCCTACTACTTTGAACGCTCTAATTCACTTATCAATCAGCATTGACAGAAGATTAAGAGAAAGAAAGGCAGAAAAAGCCCTTTTACATTCTAAAGACCGAAAACCTTTTACTCCCTCAAAAGCTCCAGAAAAGACTTCCTTACCAAGTGAACCTATGGAAATAGGGGTAATAAGAAGTCCTCTCACTCCTGCAGAGAAGAACCGAAGACGTCAATTAAACCTATGCATGTATTGTGCCTCTCAAGATCATCTGGTTTCTGATTGTCCCTTATTAAAACGGACAAGGGCCGGTAGACAAGCCTATACCTCTGCGATCTTCAGTGCACTCCCCTCAACACCGACCACTCCGTTCACACCTATATCCCTTGTAATACAGTGGGATAAGGTGAGAATTGTGACTGAAGCTCTCATCGATTCTGGTGCACATGGAGTATTAATCGATTCAACCTTTGTAACAAAGAATAAAATTCCTTGTGTTCAAAAAGCCATTTCTGTTCCTATTAAAGTGATTGACGGCTCCTTTATCTCCTCGGGACCGATTCTTCATGAAACCATCCCTCTAAAGGTAACCACCAATCATATTCATACTGAATTTCTAGTATTTGATGTTATTCCATCACCTCTCTATCCCGTTATAATAGGGATCAACTGGTTAAGGAACCACAACCCTCAAATTTCGTGGTCTCCTTTCTCTCTCACCTTTAACTCACATTATTGTAAAGAAACATGTTTACAGCAAATTCCTATTCTTCAAATCTCCAAAGAACCAACCATACCTTCTTGTTATTCAGACTTTTCAGACGTATTCAGTAAAAAGGAAGCTGAAACGCTCCCACCTCATCGTTCCTACGATTGTCCTATAGACCTCATACCTGGTGCCCCCGTACCTTTTGGGCACATCTACCCTCTCTCTGAGTCTGAATTGCAAATTCTCAAAGAATATCTGGATGAAAACCTACGGAAAGGGTTCATTAGACCCTCTAGTTCACCTGCTGCCTCAAGTATGTTTTTTGTAAGAAACAAAGACCAGACTATACGTCCTATCATTGATTACCGAGCCTTAAACAAAATAACAGTTAAAAATCGTTATCCTCTTCCCCTCATCAATGAACTGGTTGAACGATTGAAAACTGCTACCATCTACACTAAGCTTGACCTTCGCGGGGCATATAATCTCATCAGGATAAAGGCTAATGATGAATGGAAAACTGCTTTCCGAACAAGATATGGCCTCTTCGAATATCTGGTGATGCCTTTTGGCCTCTGCAACGCCCCTGCAACTTTTCAACATTTCATAAATGATATCTTTAGAGACCTATTGGACGTCTGTGTCATCATTTATTTAGATGATATTCTCATATACTCCAACACTCCTGAGGAACATAGAAAACATGTCAGATGGGTGTTATCCAGACTCAGAACCCACAAATTATTCGCTAAACCCGAAAAATGTATTTTTCACGTCAAAGAAATAACCTTCTTAGGTTATGTTATCTCCCCTCATTCAATAGGTATGGATAATTCAAAAGTCGATTGCATCATCAACTGGCCTGTTCCCTCTACAGTAAAAGAATTACAGCGATTTCTAGGGTTCGCCAACTTCTACAGAAAATTTATTAAAAACTACTCTGAGATAGCTCACCCACTCAATCAACTTAACAGTAAAAAACATCCCTTCAATTGGAACGAGAAGGCTCAAACTGCCTTCACTGAATTAAAGAGAAAGTTTACAACAGCTCCTATTCTTCAACTTCCAAATCCTTCATATCTTTATGTCCTTGAAACGGATGCTTCGGAAATTGCAATTGGAGCTGTCCTTTCTCAACACAAAACTCCTCAAGAACCTCTTCATCCTGTCGCCTTCTTCTCACGATCATTATCTCCTGCTGAAAAGAATTATCCTACAGGAGAAAAAGAATTATTAAGTATCAAAGTGGCTTTAGAAACCTGGAGACACCTTCTTGAAGGCGCTCAGAACTCTCTAATCATTTATACTGACCATAAAAATCTCGAATATCTTCACTCCAATAAAACACTGTCTGCTCGACAAGTAAGATGGAATCTCTTTTTTTCCCGGTTCAACTTCCAAATCGTCTTTAGACCTGGGTCTAGAAACAAAAAGGCTGATGCCCTTTCCAGGATCCATAAAGACACTAAAATTGAACCTCCTTCGCCTAAAGTCATTGGAATCTTATCTTCTCTTATTGATGACATTAAAGATCTCAGTGAAGATGCTGTCGAACTTCCTAAATCAATTAAATTATCCAAGAAAAACGGTCTCTACTATTTCAAAGACCGGATTTACGTACCTCCCTCTTTCAGAATTAAAGTACTCGAATTTATTCATGATTCTCCTATGGCAGGTCATCCAGGTATAAAAAAGACCCTTGAATTGTCTAAAAGATACTATTGGTGGCCTCGTCAAGACCAAACTATTGAATCTTATGTCAAATCTTGTTCTGTATGCCAAAGATCAAAACATGTCCATCATCAACCATTTGGTCAATTATTGAATTTACCAATTCCTGAACGACCTTGGCAATCCATTTCTATGGATTTTCTGGTAGAATTACCTCCTTCTCATCATCATACCACCATTTTAGTGGTGGTAGACCGCTTCACGAAAATGTCTCATTTCATTCCTTTAAAGAAGTTACCCACATCCTCTGAACTTTCGAAAATATTTCTTGATAACATAGTCAAACTTCACGGACTGCCAGACGAAATCATTTCAGACCGAGGAACTCAATTTACCTCCAAATTTTGGAATGCATTATGTGCCACTCTTCATATCCAACGTAAACAATCATCTGCATATCATCCTCAAACAGATGGACAAACTGAGTCAACCAATGCTTAGAACAATATCTACGATGTTATTGCTCTCACTTACAAGACGATTGGATAACTTGGTTACCTATGGCAGAATTCGCATATAATAACTCTTTTCATACCAGCAGTAAAATTACTCCATTTCTATCCAATTATGGATTTCATCCTTCCTCATTTCCTGCTCAGACTGTTTCTTCATCTAATCTCTCCGATTCGAATCAAATCTCTCATATGTCCTCTTTATTCAAGAAATTGCATGAGAATCTAGAATTGGCCTCCTCTAATCAAAAGAAGTTTTTTGATACAAAAAGACAACCTTCACCTTCTTATAAAATCGGTGATCTAGTCTGGCTTTCCTCAAAGAACATCTCTACAAATCGTCCATCAAAGAAGTTAAGTTCTCTTTTTCTTGGTCCTTTTCCAATAATATCGGTTATCAACCGTAATGTTGTTAAATTGAAACTTCCACCAACTTTAAAGCTACATCCTGTTTTTCATGTATCCTTGTTGAAGCCTCATCATCCTGACCCTTTCCAAAGAAATGTCACTACTTCTCCTGATCCCATATTGGTCCAGGGTGAAGAAGAATACGAAATTCAAAGTATACTGGATTCAAGGATCCATCGTGGCTCCTTACAATACCTCATCAGATGGAAAGGATATGGAATTGATGAAGATACATGGGAAAACTCCTCTGTCGTTCATGCTGACAAATTAATTTCCAAATTTCACAAGCGTTACCCTTCTAAGCCAAGTCAATAGCACCCTGAGGTTGCTCATTAAGGAGGGGATACTGTCATGCCTTAATTATGGTATCCTCTTACTTCCTGGTTCCACGGAGCTTAGCCACACCTCTTTATGACACGGTCTCCCTATTTAATCTGACCGCACCAGCTGATCGACGCTGGATTAATGAACTACGTTCCGTACTCACGAACCGGCTGCAACATCGTTGTGAAAGCCTCTGTTACCGGACCGGACTGGAAGACTTCAAGTTCCCTTCACCTTTCCTCATCCACGACTAAAGCTGAACTCTCACCATTCAGGATAAACCGCCTCTGAGGAGAACTCGGGAACCAGTGTTCTATGTGCCGGAAGCTAAGTAAAACCTCTGTGATAAGCGTTGCATCTCAAAGCTGTTATTTCCTGTCTCCAAAGTCCTTCGATAAAACAAACCCGTTACAGCTAACTTCAACTCATACTTTGTCTCAGTTAGCTGCATCTGTCTTACTTCAGTTAAAGTCTATGGAACAGCTATTGTAACTTCTTATCACCTAATTAATTAATACTACTTAAAGCTACAGTGCCTATAATTGTGGACTTCAGTTATCGTTTACTACTTAAAGCTACAGTGCCTATAATTGTGGACTTCAGTTATCGTTTACTACTTAAAGCAACAGTGCATATAATTGTGGACTTCAGTTATCGTTTACTACTTAAAGCTACAGTGCCTATAATTGTGGACTTCAGTTATTGTTTACTACTTAAAGCTACAGTACCTGTAAATTGGAATTAAAGTCAATACCTTTTACTTTTTATAATAAATATTCAAACTATAAGAAATCTGCAGTTGTGTTCCTTCATAACAAATGTTTAGACGTGACACCAGACCTCACTGACTGGTCCTGCGATGACCTCCAGATGGCAGGTAGAGATGGGACCGAGGTCTCTCTACCAGCCCTACAGGGATGCTGGGCAACCAACCCAGATCCCCAGCAGCAGTGTGTACCCCAGGGAGCAGAAGGTGCCGTCCTTCCTCCCCAGCGGCAGTGTGTACCCCAGGGAGCTGAAGGTGCCGTCCTTCCTCCCCAGCGGCAGTGTGTATCCCAGGGAGCAGAAGGTGGCGTCCTTCCTCCCCAGCGGCAGTGTGTGTCCCAGGGAGCTGAAGGTGCCCTCCTTCCTCCCCAGCGGCAGTGTGTACCCCAGGGAGCAGAAGGTGCCGTCCTTCCTCCCCAGCGGCAGTGTGATTTGTTGGGAATTGGGAGCCCAGTCTCCATTCCCCAGCGGCAGTGTGATTTGTTGGGAATTGGGAGCCCAGTCTCCATTCCCCAGCGGCAGTGTGAACCCCAGGGGGCCAAAGGTGTCGTCCTTCCCCCCCAGCAGCAGCATGATTTTTTGGGAATTGGGAGCCCAGTCTCCATTCCCCAGCGGCAGAGGGTCCAGCAGGGAAGAGAGAGCCCAGTCTCCTTCCCCCAACAGCAGGACACTGTATTGGGAGTAGAGACAGTCAGTCTCCCTCCACAGAGTAGGGAAGTATGTATGGGAGAGGAGCTTGCTACCACCTCTCCCCAGTGGCAGATCGGTAATGTGCAGGGAATAGAGAGCTCAGTCTCCATTCCCCAGCGGCCGAGGGAGGTGCCGGGAATTGGGAGCCTAGTCTCCATTCCCCAGCAGCAGAGTGTCCCGCAGGGAAGAGAGAGCCCAGTCTCCTTTCCCCAGCAGCAGGACCATGTATTGGGAGTACAGACAGTCGGTCTCCCTCCCCAGAGTATGAAAGTATGCATGGGAGAGGAGATTGTTACCTCCTCTCCCCAGCGGCAGGGTGTTCTAATGGGAGAGGAGCTGGTTACCACCTCTCCCCAGCGGCAGCTTAATGTACCAGGGGGAGACTGTAAGCCCCACAACTGTGCAGATGGGACTACGGTCTCTGCACCTACAGCACAGGGTGTAAGGACAGTCAGTCCTGTCCCCCAGCAACAAGGCTGCTTAGCCAAAGGGGAGACAGTCGGTCTCCCCCTCCAACAGCGGAACTATGTATCCAAAGGGGAGACAATCGGTCTCCAACAGCAGAGCTGCGCAGCTAAAGGGGAGACAGTCGGTCTCCAGCAACCAGGCTCCAACCAGACTACTCCCGTGGTAGTGCTGGCACCAGGGCAGAGTACCGCTGGCCTCTGTCCACTCAGCAACCCACCAAAACAGCCTACCAGTCCCCCACACAGCCGTGGTGAGGCACCTGGACCTGGACAAGTTTTTCCCTTACTCAGGTGTAATAACCATTTATTGTGGGTGGGCTGTATTGCTGTTCCTGTTTTGTGGGTGGGCTGCTGGACTAACAAGGGCACTGACCGGCAAGAGGTCAGGTACCCTGTTAGTCTGTTTGGAAAAGGGGAGAAATGTGACGAAACCAACCTCGCCACTGGGCCCTGAAGAAGCCTGTTTGCTAGCCTCCTACCTACTGACTATGGCCCCTGGGTTATTTGGGGCATATTGTACTTTATATGGCGGCTACTGGCCCTTTAAAATCATCTTTGGACAGATTGGGACTTTTGGGACTACTGTCCCTTTAAGACTGTGGAGCATATTTCAGTATATTGCCTTTCATATTATATATGTTATACTGTGTTCAGTTTTACCTGGGATATGTACGCAGCATTCAACTACCGAACAGCGGTGTTTTGCCGTCGAGTGTCTGGAACTAAAATCGGACACTTGACTAGGCAAACACCGCTGAGACCTCCATACTTCCAGAAATTCGTATAAAAACTACCGAATGACCCGCCGTTCGGTAGAAAGAACCCCACAAACAAGGGAATTCATTCAAACCCTCTCCAGGCTCTATAACACAGGCAATTCGCCTGTTTTCATTCCCTTGTTTGTGACCGACCGCAGGGCCAAAATGCATGGAACTGTTTTCGGATACTTTACCCATGCGGTCGGTCAAATCTTTGGAACCCCATATCTCCCGAACCGTTTATCCGAATGAACTGATTTTTGGATATGTTGTCCCCCTGAATAAGGGCTATCCAGCGATGCTGGATTTAAAGGTGTACCCCCTGTTTTTGGGGTACATCCAGAACCTGGCTAAAAATGTGTGCCGTATAATTGGGTTTACTGTTATCTGAGGGGAGGGGATGTGTGGGTGGAACCATGTATGTGATTGGTTATTTTATGCCTCCCCCTGGGTGTGGCCTGTAAGTGTACAAGTGTAATAAAAGCCAGGCTGGATGAGCCAGTCGAGAGTTCCTGTTTTACCCTCAAAGTGATGTGTCGTCTCGTTATTGGGGGGAAGGATTCGTTGGATGCTGTTCCAGTTTGACTGCTAGGAGTGTAAACCTATCATATGGTTTTTCCTATTCGGCTGTATACAGCATTCATATGCTAGAGAGGATTTCTATGCTTCTCAGAGTCAGTGGTTGTGGTGTCTGCTGCAGTGCTTGAAGTCCTCAGGAGCGCTAGGAGCATCCTTCAACGGAGGTACCCAGTCAGGGTGCCAGGCGATCCGTTACAGTGTCGTCCTTCCTCCCCAGCGGCAGTGTGTCCTGCAGGGAGCAGAGACCGTCAGTCTCACACCCCAGCAGCAGGACAAAATAATGAAAGGGGAGACAGCTGGTCCCCCTCTCCACCAGCAGAGAGAGTGTCAGGGAGAGGAGCCTGTTAACCCCTCTCCCCAGCGGCAGTTGACAGTCCAGAGAGAGGAGCTTGTTACACCCTCTCTCCAGCGGCAGCCTAACCCACCAAGGGGAGATGTTGAGTCTCTGCACTTACAGCCCAAGGGGTAGGGATGGTCGGTCCTGTCCCCCAGCCACAGAGCAGTGTAGCCAGAGGGGAGACAGTCGGTCTCTCCCTCCCACAACCAGGCTCCAACCAGGCTACTTCCGCGGTAGTACTGGCACCAGGGCAGAGTACCGCTGGTCTCTGCCCACTCAGCAACCCACCAAGGCAGACTACCAGTCCCCCACACAGCCGTGGTGAGACACCTGGACCTGGACAAATTTCTCCTCTACCCAGGTGTAGTAACCAGTTATTGTGGGTGGGCTGTACTGCTGTTTCTGTTTTGTGGGTGGGTTGCTGGACTAACCAGGGCACTGACCGGCAGGAGGTCAGATACCCTGTTAGTCTGGGGGGTAAAGGGGAGAAGTGTGGCGAAACCGACCTGGCCACGTGTGCTTGGAGGGGGCTGCTTGCCCGCCTCTTGCCTTTGGACTATGGCCCTGGGAGATTGGGCCCTTTTACAAAACGTATTCGGCCCTAACAGACTGCATGTCACTCATTCTGGCCCTTTAAACACAGTGGGGCCATTCGGTACTTGCCCTGTGTGAGCAGTGATACCCCCAGATAGCTATGCCGTGGAGCCTATTCATATAATGAAAGACTATGGGAAAGACTTTGGCTCCATGGCAATTAAACTGTATTTGTGTGGTCTGCGTGCCATTCACCTAATAATGTGCACGCAGACCTGAGCTATCTGGGGATATGTTACATGTCTGTGTTTCATGTATAAAAAGTAACTTTATATATTTTAAAACATAATCCTGTATTTAGGTCCCCACATGTGTAATGGAGTTTTGTCTTTGACCTGGGAGATAATTGGATTACTTCTCCAATTATCTCCAGGGCAGAAGGGAGGAAACCAGGATGCATTGTGGGGATGTTTTACTTTTCCTGTTTGAGCAGATTAAAATACTGCCAGCCAGGGGGAACAAAAGATACTTTTACTAACTTTTGAACCCCTGGTCTGATTCATGCCATTTTTTAATATGTTGTTCCCCTGAATGGATTGATTGTGGATATGTATTTTTATGAGAATGCGATGTATGGTTTTAAAGTTACAGAGTATGTGTGGAAACTGTATGTTTACTGTATGTAATAATTATGTTAATTGCTTATCTGAGGGGAGGGGATGTGTGGGTTGTACTGTTGCTTGATTGGTTGTTTTATGCCTCCCCCTGGGTGTGTCCTGTATGTACATAACTGTAATAAAAACCAGGCTGGGTGTTCCAGACCTGAGATTCTGCTTGACCCTCAAACCGATGTGTCGTCTCGTTTTTGGGGGAATTGGAATGTATGCTGACTGCCTGGAGTGTAAGCGCATTATATGCTTTTCCTGTTCAGCTATTCCAGGGTTCGTGTGTTTCCAGTTCGGGAGTTGGAAGATTTGTACAGTTTGCAGTCCGGGAGATTGGTGCTTGCAGTAGCTGCTGATCTAGGGAAAAGGGGATTATCGCCTAAACTGGGTTTTATCCTCTTGTAAGTGAAACGGTCCGTTACAATGACTTACGTATGTGGCCTTCTAATTAAAGAATCTCGGATATACTCTTCCATGATTCTACTCTCCTGTGGTGATAAGGCATATACTACCCCCCTAGGGGGCATAGCACTGGGTAGCAGATCTATGGAGCAATCCTATGATCTGTGAGGAGGTAGAATATTGGTCTGGCTCTTACTGAACGCCTCTTTAACCTCCCAGTACTGTATGGAAATTTCAAAGGTCTGAGGTGTCGCAGTAGGCAAAGTGACGATGCACATTCTCTTAGTGATGGGTAACATGCATCTCTCAGTACAGTCTTTACTCCATTCCAGTATTTCCCCCTTAGCCCAGTCAATATGAGGGTTGTGCTTGATGAGCCATGGAAATCCTAATATGATGGGACAAGAAGGGGAAGCAATTATTGGAAATGTTATGTTTTCCTTGTGTAAAGCTCCTATACTAATGCTAATAGGCATGGTTTTGTGGGTAATCAGAGGTTGAGAGAGAGGTCTCCCATCAATAGCCTCAACGGCTAGAGGGTATGATCTCTCCTTGATCGGAATAAAGTGTTTTTTAACAAAATGCATGTCAATAAAGTTTCCCACCGCACCTGAGTTCATCAGGGCTTTGCATGGAAAGCTATTCTTGTTGCAAAGGGCAGTGATGTCAAGGAGGAATCTACTTTGGTTATTACCAGAGGACGTATCTGTAACGGACCGTTTCAGCATAAAAGGGGAAAAATGCGTTTAGGCGATAATCCCCTTTTCCATAGACCAGCAGCTACTATAAGCACCAACTTCCCGAACTCCCAAACTGCACGCATTCACCAACTCTTGAACAGCAGACACACGAACCCTGGAAGCAGCCGAACAGGAAAAGCAATACGAACAGCTTACACTCCTGGCAATCGGCATACAGTCCCCTTCCCCCCAAGAAAGAGACACACTCCAGCTTCAGGGTTAAACAGCAACTCTTTTACTCAGGGCTACCTGCCCAGTATTTATGCAGGTCTCCCACCTGGTGGACACTCCCCTAGGGGACCAAATGGAAGACTGTAACAAAGGACAGACATAAACCAATTACAGACACACAGCAGTAAACATTCCCACAATGCATCCTGGTTTCCTCCCT
Organism: Pelobates fuscus; assembly: GCF_036172605.1. Lineage (NCBI taxonomy): Eukaryota > Metazoa > Chordata > Amphibia > Anura > Pelobatidae > Pelobates > Pelobates fuscus. The sequence goes on along the minus strand of NC_086323.1, from coordinate 210,047,425 downwards.
TCTGCCCTGGAGATAATTGTAGAGGTAATCCACTTATCTCACAGGACAAAGACAAGACTCCATTACACATGTGGGGATCTAAATACAGTATTATGCTTTAAAATATATAAAGTCACTTTTATTCCTCCCAACACAGACATGTTACATATCCCCAGATAGCTCAGGTCTGGGTGCACATTATTAGGTGAATGGCACCCAGACTACACGAATACAGTTTAATTGCCATGGAGCCAAAGTCTTTAATCACACAAATAGGCTCCATGGTATAGCTATCTGGGTTACTACAATTCCCATAGAAATACCGAATTCCAGTGTTCGGTTAACCTTGTACGATTAGGACCCAGGCGACAGACGGCTCAGCGGTGTTCGTGCAATTAAGTGTCCGTTTATAGTTCCATAGAATCCTCACCGAACACCGCTGGTCTTTCGCACGATTAAAATGGCCGCTACCTCGTGGTCGGCAAACGAACAAAGGCCACCCAGCGTTCATCAATTAAGCTGCGGTTAACCGCAGCTTCTGGGCGGTTAATTGACGGCACACTCCATCTCCTAGGTGGTCCCTCATACGGTAGTTTGTTCGGTAGCTGGAATCTACCGAACACCCCGGCTGAAAGGCACGAATATGCCTTTCTGCAGGTAAAATAAAGCTTTTTAAAGTCTGGTCCATAGTCCAAAGGAAGCAGGCGAGCAACCAGGCTTCTCCAGCTCATAGTGGCGAGGTTGGTTTCGCCACAGTATCCATCACACCTAAGACCTATTCCCTTAAGGTTCTTAGGTGATGAAGTTTTCCGGACGTATGGGGCAAGCATCTCTCATGTCATTTTTTGCCACAGTATAAACAAAGACCCTCCTTTCTCCTATACTGTTTCTCTGCCTCTGGCAGTCTAGTAGCTCCTAACTGCATAGGTTCGGGTTCAGACTGTACAGAGAGGCGTGGGACAACAGGTTTGGAGAAACGAGGTGCCAGTGACATAGCCACACATCAGGGAGATAGTAGGTTCCTTATATACTATAGTGTCATGACTGCTAGTGTGGTCCAACACGCAGAACTATGTAACATCTACATAGAAAATAGAAAGGAAATAAAAAAGGATAGAACGTAAACCGGTCCTTAGAATGGCTGGACTAATACGTTAGAGACAGAGATGGTCAAAGGATAGCCGAGGTCAAGGAAGCCAGAAACACACAAGTACCGTTAAACAAGCCAAGACAGGGGAACCAGAAATCAGCATAGTTGGGAATAGCCAAGGTCAAAATACCGGAAATCACAAATACAGCAAGGATAAACGCACTCTCAGGAACCAGGACAGGAAACTACGACAGGACAAGGTACTTGGGTCAATCAGGGATTTAAATATCCCTCTCTAGGCTGTAATTGGTCAGAGGGTGAACTCTGACCCCAGAATGTTGCAACATCACACGCACGTTCATATAACCCTGGGTGGGCGGAGCCATTTATGGCCCGCGACCACATGGTCGGCGCCATCTTTGTTTTGGGCACACTACCCAGAGGACGCAGAGGAGCGGTTTCAGGCTTGCCGCCGAGCAGGAAAGCTCAGATCGGGCACAAACGCGACGAGCCGGGAGCCGTGACAGTACCCCCACTCGAAGACCGCTCACTGGGTGGGAAGGAGCCAGCTTGTGAGGAAAGTGGTTGTGAAACGACCAGACAAGATGGGGAGCATGAACCCGGTCTGCAGGAACCCAGCTACGTTCCTCCCGGCCATATCCCTTCCGGTCAACTAAATCAGACAAAACACACTTAGAAATCTTGGAATCCAATATAGAGCGAACTTCATACTCCTCCTGACCACCGACTATCAAAGGCGGAGGAGGAGCGACCAGTTTCGTGTATCGATTACAAGTGAGAGGCTTAAGCAGAGACACATGGAATGTATTAACAATTCTCATGTGTGCAGGGTGTGCCAAAGAATAAGTCACAGGGTTAATACGTCTAAGGACACGGAAAGGCTCTATGTATCGAGGAGACAGTTTCCTGGAAGGAACCTTGAGCTTAATATGATGCGTGGATAACCAAACCCTGTGTAGCGGAACCCCTGTTTTGGCTGTCCCATTTATCGTTTATTTGTAACCATTGCTGAGGTTTTACATGCCTGGATTATACAGATTGACATTGCACCATGTAGCAGACTGGGTCCTATACCAGAGTACGCCCCAGTTTCCTGGAGGGGGCTGATGGCTCACCTCCTGCCCAGTAATTATGGCCCTGGGGGGTATTGCCCTTTAAAGACAGTCTTTGGGCCTGATGGATTTGTATTTGACTGTGTATAGATTGTGAATAGGAAGGTGTACCCCTCCCCGTTTCCTGTCCCATTGTTCTCCAGCAGGGAGTTGTCCCAGGCACACTGCCAGACTAATTGGAACTGGTTTGAGCTGGAAAGTTTGGGCTGGAGAGCCATGCTTCAGTGGAACTAAAGGGAAATCCACCTAACTTTTAAACCCCAGGGGATTTAGGGGTGTACCCTATGTATTTGGGGTACATCTAGAAGTTGCAGAAAATATGTGCAGTATAATTGTTTTATCTGTTAAGCTAAGGGGGGGGGGGGGATGTGTGGGAGGTAACGTCTGTATGATTGGTGCAATGTGTGATTAATGTAAATCCCTCCCTTGCATGGGAGAATCTCATAAAAGCAGGAATGTTGCCATTAAACTTGAGTTCTACTCCTGATACTGTGTGTCGTCCAGTTATTGGGAAAGGTGATGGGATATCTGTGGATTATATTGCTGATCGTGCTATTTACCCTAGTGGATTTGTATTTGTTCCTGCATCCTCTGGATATATTGGTGGAGTTCAGCTGTGGGAAATCAGCTCTCCGCTATACCCTGTCTCCCACCTGATAGACAGGATTCCGTAAAAAAGAAATGAAGAGAAGGGCTGCGCCACAAACAGTCAATATATAAACAGTCCGAATAAAAAAAGAGTCTTATCTAAAGCAGGTCTAGTAGGAGACACAGAGAAGTTTTAGACTTTTTTTATCCTTTTATCAGACGTATTGCACTATTTTCGTTCTTTATTTTTCCCCATATACGAGTGAATTCCAAAGAAGGAGGAGAACGAGGATACCCGCTCCGGACTAACACCTACAGACTCTGCGTCTCCTACTAGACCTGCTTTAGATAAGACTCTCTTTTTTTATTCGGACTGTTTATATATTGACTGTTTGTGGCGCAGCCCTTCTCTTCATTTCTTTTTTACGCTATCTGTTTAAGGGTTTTTGAGAGATTCCCTTATAGGGTTGCTGCCCTTTGGGGATTTAGCGCTTACTCTCACTTCTGTTTTGATAGACAGGATTGCCTCCACGCCGCTTGTCGGCCTGGGTTTTGATACGTTTAGAAGTTTCCTGTAATGCCCTATGCACTGAATCTGCCACGTGGCACGGGCAGAAGCTAAACGGGCGTCCAAAGCAGGAATATCAGTGCCCGAAAAATCTGAAAGTAATACAGTGGGGTGATAACCATTATTTTCAAAAAAGGGGCTATGATTGGAGGATTCATGAGTTGCATTATTCCTGGCAAATTCAGCCATGGGTAAAAGTTCAGACCAGTTTGATTGGCATTAATAAAACAACGTAATTAGGACTCTAAAGACTGATTGGCCCTGTGAGAAAACCAGCAGGGATTTCATGGTTTTCTCTGTGTATTTGTGCATTTCTCACTCCATAGTTATTTTACAGTAATATTGGTTCGGTAGATAGAAACTATCGCACACCGACCACCCTCCTGGCTCATTAACTACAAAGGGGAACCGGCAATTAAGCGCTCTCTCAGGGTAGCTGTGAAAACGGTGGCCATCTTGTTTGTGCGAACAAAGGCAGCGGGACTGGGTCGTTGAGTATCTGGAACTAAAATTGGACACTCGACTTCCTGAACACCGGTCCCGAACAGACGAACGCTGGAGCTCCTTTTCACGAACAGCTAGGAGAGCGCTGTTCGGTACGTTTTGTTCATTCGGATGAGGGGAACTATCACTCCTAGGAGCCAGGAGGCTCCATTCTTGGATTATTTCGTTTATTTGACATTTTCGTAATTGACCGACCGCACACACTGAATTCGTGGAACTATTTTGGGCAGGAGCCTCGTGTGTGGTCAGTAACTTAAGACATCCACACTTTTTAAAAAAAAAACTGAACCGATCTGGGTGAAATTTGAATATGTTGGTCTCCCAGATCAGGGCTATCAGGGGATATGACATTTGTGGGGATACCTTGCAGTTAAAGGGGTGTTCTGAATTTTGGGGAAAATGTGTGCACTCTTCCTGGAGATAATTGGGTTATTCCTTAACTTATCTCATTATCTCCAAGGCAGAGAGAGGGTGTGTTTTAGTGTAACTATACGATGTGATTGGTTAATGTGTTTGTGTACTGTGGGAGGTACTCTTGCAGGGGGTCCTTGCAGTCCTCTTGCAGTCTCAATAAACACAATTTTTGTTACACCCTTCATCATGTTTCGGCTGGTGTTTGGGTATCTGATTGCTACTTGGTAAAGCTACACTACAGGTTTTCGTGTCTTTGGGATTTAAATACCGGATAGAAGAAGAACTCAAATCATACAAACCCATAGCTACCACTTCAGAGTTCATTACAGGCCCTCTCTGCTGTCCATTGGTCTGAGGGTGATACGAAGATGAAAAAGAAAGTTCTATACCCAATTTCTTACAGAAAGCACACCAAAATCTAGAAATAAATTGGGTACATCTGTCGGAGACAATGTTTTTCGGTACCCCATGCAGTGGCGTACACACAACCCATGGGGCACTGGTGCGAAAACTGATCCGGGGCCCCCCCCCTCCCCTCGCGCGAGCGCTTACTCTGCGCAGGCTGGGGCCGCAACACATGGCGGCGGGCACCTGGTCGCAGGGCTGCGACCCCTGCAACCGCGGTATGTACGCCAGTGCATGCATAAACACATACACTTAAAGAACCACTACAGACACCCAGATCACATCAGCTCAATGAAGTGGTCTGGGTGCCAGGTCTCTCTAGTTTTAACCCTGCAGCTGAAAACATAGCAGTTTCAGAGAAACTGCTATGTTTCACTGAGGGTTAATCCAGCCTCTAGTGGCTGTCTCATTGACAGCCGCTAGAGGATTTTCTGCGATTTTCACTGTGAAAATCACAGTGAGAAGACGCTGAACGTCCATAGGAAAGCATTGACTAATGCTTTCCTATGGGCGGTTTGAATGCGCGCGTGGCTCTTGCCACGCATGTGCATTCGGAGCTGAGAGGCGGATGGGGACGGAGAGATCCCCAGCGTTAAGGGAGTCCGGCGCTGGAGAAAGGTAAGTGCTTAAGACACACACTCTCATGAACAGACGCACACATTTACTGACAGACACACACTCAGTGACAGACGCACACAAACATACTCAGTAACTAACACACACACTTACTAACACTAACACACTCACTAACTAACACACTCACTAACACACACACTCTAACACTAACACACACACTCACTAACACTAACACACTCTAACACTAACACACACACTCACTAACACACACACTAACACACACACTCACTAACACTAACACACTCACTAACACACACACTCACTAACACTAACACACTAACACACACACTCACTAACACACACACTCACTAACACACACACTCACTAACACACACACTCACTAACACACACACTCACTAACACTAACACACTCACTAACAGTAACACACACACACTAACACACACACTCACTAACACTAACACACACTCACTAACACTAACACACACTCACTAACACTAACACACTCATTAACACACACACTCATTAACACACACACTCACTCACTAACACACACACTCACTAACACACACACACTCACTAACACTAACACACACACTCACTAACACACACACTCACTAACACACACACTCACTAACACACACACTCACTAACACACACACTCACTAACACTAACACACACACTAACACTAACACTCACTAACACACACACTCACTAACACTAACACACACACTCACTAACACTAACACACACACTCACTAACACACACATTCACTAACACTAACACACACACTCACTAACACTAACACACTCACTAACACTAACACACTCAAAGTTTTTTTTGTTTTTTTTTAATCCCCCCAGCCTCCTTACCTGTGGGAGAGCTGGGGGGATTCCCTGGGGTCCAGTGGTGTTGCTGGCCAGGCTGTCACCCGGCTGGCTGGCGGGCGGGCGCGCGAGGGAGCACTGTCCCCTGGGTGCTCCCTCTTCAGCTCCCTCGCGCGCCGCGTACTGACGCCGGAGCCGGAAGATGACGTCATCTTCCGGCTCCGGTTTCAGTGCGGTGCGCGAGGGAGCTGAAGAGGGAGCACCCAGGGGACAGTGCTCCCTCGCGCGCCCGCCAGCCAGCCGGGTGACAGCAGGGCCAGCCTCGGGGGGCCCGGAGGTGGCCGGCTCCTGGGCCCCCCAGCAGAAGAGGCTGGCCCTGTGGGTACATACCTGGGTCGCAGGGCGGCCGGGCCCCCTGGTGGGCCGGGCCCGGTCGCAGCCGCGACCCCTGCAACCCTGGTATGTACGCCACTGACCCCATGTAACCAAAAGATTTCTTTTTAAGAATATTTGGACAAGATCTTGAGAAGATGGCAATTTTTTAAGAGGTATAAAATGTGCCATCTTGGAGAATCTATCCACAACCATGAGGATAGTGTTATACCCATTTGAACTGGGGAGATCCACGATGAAGTCCATGGCTAGATGGGTCCATGGAGCATCTGGTATTGGAAGTGGCTGCAACAATCCAGGAGGAGATTTATGAGGGGCTTTAGAGACAGCACATATTTGACATGCCCCTACATAATCTTTGACATCACATCTAAGCGTAGGCCACCAAAATTTCCTAGAAATGGCAGAGAGGGTTTTATGTATTCCAGGATGTCCGGCTGTCAGATTATCATGAAACAAACCAAGCACCTTCGCCCTTAATAATGGTGCAACAAACAGTTTTTTCCGGTGGTCTCTCCACGGGGAGTTTGATCTGCTATTATGGCACATAAGAGTGGAGAAGACACTTCGGAAACCGTAGTAGCAACAAGACACTCGGGAGGTACAATCGGGAATACCTCTTGCTCAGGAACCTCATCTGTCTCAAACTGTCTAGACAGCGCATCTGCCTTTGTGTTATCTGCCTTTGTGATATAAGCCAAGTTCTTGTGATCGGTAAAAATCAAAAGTGACTCTTTGGAACCTTCTAAGAGATGCCTTCATTCTTTGAGGGCAAGAACAATGGCCAGTAATTCCCTATTCCCAATTTCATAGTTTTTCTCTGCAGGGGTTAGCTTTCGAGCTGAAAAACCCACAGGGATATAAAGGTGTATCAGGACTCTCTCGTTGAGACAGAATGGCTCCTACTTCTGTCTCTGATGCATCTACTTCCAAAATTAAAAGGTTTAGCCGGATCGGGGTGCCTCAGAACAGGTGCTGAAGCAAATAAAGATTTTAATTTCTCAAACAAGTATTTTGCTTCCTTGGGCCATGAATTGTAGTTGGCTCCTTTTTGGGTAAGGCTGGTGATAGGAGCAATAACAGATGAAAAACCCTTAATAAATCTGCGGTAGTAGTTTGCAAATCCTGCAAAGCGTTGTATAGCTTTAAGGCCTTTGGGTAACGGCCATTGCAATACTGCCTCCAGTTTGCGTGGGTCCATTTTGAAGCCACAAGGGGGTATTACATATCCAGGGAATTGTATTTCAGTCTGGTCAAACTGGCACTTTTCGAGCTTACAATATAAGCCATTCTTTAGCAGGATTTTTTTTATTTTTTTATAATTCTTTATTTTTGCATGTGCATATAAGTAACAGACAAGCGACTGCAGGCAAATTCATAGCATTCCAGTGAGTGGCATATTATACAGCAAATTTTTCTTTTTAAACATAACAAGTTTCGCTTCTCTAGTAGTAGTTAAAGGGACACTATAGTCACCTGAACAACTACAGCTTAATGTAGTTGTTCAGGTATGATCTATAGCTCCCTGCAGGCAATCTAATGTAAACACTGTATTTTCAGGGAAAATACAGTGTTTACATTGATTGATAGAAATACCTCCAGTGGCCGTCACTTAGACGGCCACCAGAGGGACTTCCTATCATGCAGGGCCCTAAAAAGGCCCTGTACACGTCAGACATATTAAAATACGTCTGACGTGTGCAGGAGAGAGAAGGCACTGTGTGCGCACCTTCTCTCTCCAGCCTGTCAGTGGAGAAGGGGGTGGTAGTGCGCTAAGGACTAAGTATGTGCGCATGTGTGGCGAAGCCGCGCATGCACACAAGGGAGCTATGACGCTTCCAAATGGAAGCGTCTGATTGCTCCCTGCTCGCGCCCGCCTATTTGGTCATTTTGACGAAATAGGGGGCGCGGCTTCACGAGGCTCCCTGCGCTGGAACCAGGTGAGTAAAGCGGCTTGGCTGGAGAGTCCCTTTAATGAGTATGTGAAGTTAGACATGCACGTGACATTCCTAAGTACTCCTAAAGTTAATTATATGTGACATTACGTTCTTAAGTGAGTTATCGGTCAGTTTTCTGGCTAAGACCTGCGTCAAAATGGTAAGATTTACACTTAGGTGATCTCGCTTAAGTGAATATGAACATAAGTTAAACTAAGCTTGTCAAGTGTCAAGCTAGGTCCAAGCAGGTTACACTTGCGTGTATGAGTTACTGTGGTCTGAGACTGCGGTGTGTTAGCATTGGTACCCTATTGTTACCTAAACATTATTCAAACATATTAACTAAACAGTGTTAAAACATAGTGAAAAAACGTGGTGAAGTAGTGCCTAGACAATCTGCTCTTGAGTCCGATTAGTGTTTAAACCTGTCAAAGGCTGTCCAGCTGCAGTGGTTGCCTGGTACCGGAATAATGAGCGGTTGTGTTGTATAATCGGTACCCGCTGGGAGTCCTCTGGGTCTTGTGGGTATGGTTGGGCTATCTGCTGGGGTGGTCGCTGTTCTGTTTCTGGGGATTAGACAGTCCTGTGAACTGAAGGTCTTTAGGTGGTGACTGCAGCGTAGGATTCAGGTATCGAGCCTCTAGGGGTAAATGGGTTGATTTTCCTTAGGTCCCAGTTATGTGCTGGTGTGGCCGGCTGTAGGGTTCTCTCCTGGGTCATGTGATATGCCCAGGGTTTGCAGGAGGTCTGCTGCGTTCTGGATGCTGTGGATTGTGTGGGAGTCAGCTCCGTGCTATACGCGAAGCGTCCTGAGGAACCAACATTGGTAGCTGATTTTGTTCCATTGGAGCAGGGAGGTGAGTGGTCGGAGAGACCTGCGCCAGGCCAGGGTGCCGCTTGATAAGTCGGCGAAGACAGTTAGCACCATATTCTAGAACTGGAGGGGGTTTTGTCCCGGAGGGCCATGAGGACCGTTGTTTTGTCTTTTCCAGTTCGGAAAGTGACTATGGTGTCCCTTGTGGCTGAGGGTGGGGCCCTGGAGGATTTGGGGACCCTAAATTGGTCAGTTGGGTAATGGCTTTGGCCTGTCCGTGTGGCAGTATAGCCGCCAGCATGCGCCTTATAACTTGCGCTAACTCGGCCTCAGGTATCTCGTCAGATATCCCTCTAATCTTTAGGTTTTGTCTCCGCCTGGCGCCTTCTTGGGCTGCGTAGCTGCATAGCTCCGCCTGCTGTAAGTCCTGTACAGCCTTTTGCAGGGAGGTTATGTTCTGTCGGTGGCCTTGTGAGGAGGTCTCTAATGTGCTAACGCGGCCTGTCAGGCCCTGCAGTTCTCCCCTTCGGGCATTTACATCCGTTAGGATGTTCTTTTGCAGCTCTTCAAGCAGAGTTTTTAGAACCCCAGTGGTTACTAAATCAGCCTCAGTTCCAGTCTTGTTGGGCTTAGCCCTCTGTGTTAAGGCTGATTGGTATTCATCTTCTGCGTCTTCAGAGTGCTTGTCTGAAAAATCAGAGCGGCCGCCATGTTGGACCCAGTTGTGCCTCTTGCTTGCCTCCACATGTCGCCGATAGTGAGACCAGGGGTAGGCTTGTCTGTCCCCGATTTTTTATAAGGGGGATTGGGTAGGCATTCTTAATTTTTTTTAAACCCCTATAATCGATACAAGGGCGTAGATCTCCTTCTTTTTTCGAGATGAAGAAGAACCCAGCCCCAGCAGGTGAAGAGGATCTCCTTATGTGACCCTTTCTCAGAGCATCTTTTATATATTCCTCTAATCAGAGAGTTTCCTGAGGAGACAGCGCATGAACTCCTCCTTTAGAAGGCATAGTGCCTGGTAGCAAATTTATGGCACAGTCATAGGGTCTATGCGGTGGTAAAACCTCTGACTGAACCTTATTAAAAACTTCCTTTAAGTCTAAATACTGCGGTGGGATCTCTGTGGTTAAGGGAGGTGCAGTAGGTACATTGATGGTACCAACACGTTGTGGCATCTGGTGTTTACAATGACTTTTGCAACTCTCTCCCCAACCCACAATTTCTCCTTTAACCCAATCTAGACGTGGATTGTGTTTCTGGAGCCACGGCACACCGAGTATCATAGTACAGGAAGGGGAAGATATAATCTGGAAAACCAATTCCTCAGAATGTAAGATGCCTACCGAGACAGTGACTGGCAGAGTTTCCTGAGTGATGAGAGGTTGGTTAAGAGGTCTCCCATCAATAGCCTCAACTGCTATGGGTCTATCTTTCTGCCTCAATGGCAGAGCATTCTTTGTCAAGGAAATTCTCCGCTGCCCCAGAGTCGATCATGGCCTCACACTGAATAGTAGTTTTCTTACAATGCAGAGTAACTTTTATAAGGAAACATTTTTTAGTCAATTTGAGGGACATATACATCACACCTAAGGTTGGTCCCCGAACGTGCCTTAGGTGCACATGTTTTCCGGCCAAGCCGGACATGAGAGCCTTAGATGTCCCTTCTTCCCACAATAAAGACACAACCCCTCATTATGTCTATGCTGTTTTTCTGCTTCAGTGAGCTTAGTAATGCCCAATTGCATGGGCTCAACCTCTGGAAGTGGAACAGGGTTGGAAAAAAAAGGGGCTATAGAGAAGTTGGTACGTCTTGTACGCTGTTTGTTCCTCTCTCTCTCCCTGAGTCTATTGTCAATGTCAATCATGTAGGTTATATAATCATTAAGATTGACTGGAAGGTCTCTGGCTGCGTTCTCATCCTGTATATTTTCAGCCAAACCCTCAGAAAAAGCAGCCACCAGACCACTGTTAGTCCAGTCCACCTCAGAGGCTAATGTCCTGAACTCTATAGTATAGTCAGCTACAGAACGACTGTCTTGCTTTATTCTCATAAGGGCTTTAGCTGTGTTTTTCTCTCTTCCCTTTGGTTCAAAGGCAGCTTAAAATTCCGTTAAGAATGCACTATAACCGTGGGCGTGGCTTGACCGCCGAAAGTGATGGCCGCTTAGGCAGAGAGCTCAGCACCCCGAACGGTTCAAAAACCACGCCAGACGCAAACCACCCGCTCACCAACACCCGAAATTGCTAGCAGAGCAACAGAGAAGGTTCCGGAGATGGCCCAGCACAAAAAATCTGGAAACAAAAGGAGAGGCGGTACTCCGTCTGTAGCCGACCTCCTCACAACGCCCAGGCCGCAAGCGCACAAAGATGGCGGCGGCCACGCGAGCGCGGATTCCCCGAGCTCCCCGGGCACCAGGGACCTGAATGCCCCGATGCAGCAGGCCACCATCTCGGACATAATGCGGTCACTAGCAGAGGTAAAACACTTTTTAGCAGGGGAGATCGAAAGGTCGGCAAGAGAAGTGAAGGCCGAAATACAGGCTGTGGGGCAACGTACTGAAGCCCTGGAATGGCGGATGGACCAGGTAATAACAGCCCACAATGAGACCGCCACTACCACCAACACCCTGCTGTCCAGAGTAGCTGAACTGGTGGCAGAAATTGAGGATGCTTCCAACAGGTCGAGAAGAAACAACCTGAGGATAAAGGGCCTGTCTGAAAGAATTAAAGACACAGATATCCAGAAGGTACTCACAGACATGTTCAAAACGCAGCTGCCAGCTATCCCTGATCATATGTGGGTGATAGACAGGACGCACAGGGCACTTAGGGCCAGGGGACCCCCCAATGGCCCACCCAGGGATGTGATAATGAGGTGGCACTTCTTCTCCACCAAAGAAGCCATCATCAAAAGTACCAGACACCACACGTATACCCTAGACGGCACCGCACTCCACTTATATCAAGACATAGCACCAGCAACGCTTGCCAGGCGCAGAGAGTGGAAGCCTATAGCGGATCTTGTCAGAGCCAAGGGCCTGAATTTTGCCTGGGGGCACCCCTTCAAAATGCTTGTGTTTAACGGGCCAAGGCCAGCCGTACTACTGCCCTCGGCGGACCCCAGGGCCTTCTTGAGGGACTTAGGAATTGAGGTCCCGGCAGACTTCCATCTCCCCCAGAGGGGTATCCAGGCGCTAGGACTCTTACCCAGGGAAGGCGAAGCACTGGACGGTATGGCACCTTAATGGACACTAACAGACCCCTTCCCATCACATCGCCCCCATTGCACAACCAGCAGACCGTAACCCCCCATATTACTCCTCAACCCAGCAACATATCCAAAGCTGATCCACACAGTATAAGTAACCAGAGACTTTTAGAAGACCACCAGCTACCCAAGCAACCCCACCATGAATCACAAAGTAAAATAACCATACAGGCCGGAGCCAGATTATGGCATGCTCCACCATTGTTAGCATATATCAACTTTACCCAAACGAAAATGGACATAAGACTGGTCACAAAGATGCCCCTTATTTTTTGTTGTAAAAATTGTTTGAAAACAGGAAGAAAAGAAAAATTGGAAAGAGAAAGAAGGGGGGAAAAGGGAAAAAGAAGGAAAGAGGCAATTTCCTAATAACACCTCTCACCAGAACTCTCAGACTAATACACAAGAAGAACCGCCTATGGAAGAGACCGACCGCCACAGATCGACGACTCAAGGTGAAAGGAATCTGCCTATGCCTAATACGAACCGAGGCACTCAAGTGCGGTACATGGATCGCAATGAAGCACGAGACTATACAGGCAGTACCGACAAAAGGACTGAAAGGACTACCTGACCGTATACTCCTCGACGAACATGGCCCCTACCGGAGTATAAAACGGACTATTATATCCACCTCGCACCCAACTAGACACGCAAGTTTCACCCTGTGTTGTGTATTTATGTTTATATCTATATTGATGGGGAGGGAGGGGGCAGATTAGGCAAGTGGTAGGGTCAGTGGGCCCCACCCAACCCACACCAGAAACCGTACACTATCATGCCTAAGTAGATATGGACACCCAACATAGAGGGGCATGGGAACCTGGCGGGGCCCGAGAGCAACCGACATAATACTGTGCGGAGGAACCATTCCCTTATTATTCGAGACAAGCTAGTATGCTCGGGATAGAGGGTCTGCTGGGTAGCCAACGGCAGGAATTCCACATATAACGTACCTTTATGCAAACCACTTAGTAGGGGCGAACAGGGACCGGCAGACTAGGCAGCCCCCATAGAAAAGATAAGGGGTGAATGCTCTGTATTTTGTATTTCTTTTCTTTTTTTTCTCGCTTTCGCTATTAACCTGATTTTGTTAAACTTTCTGATTTAATAACTGTTGCACATAATGTTGTTTATAAATGTTACACGTGACGAGAAACACACGGACGACCTGACTCACGTACGCAGGCGTGACCAAAGAATGGGTGACGAATAATTGTACTATTTGGACCGACACCGGGGTGCTCGGCGATTGATTGCCCCCTCCGCGCTAACACAAGGTTCCGCAGGGCGGGTAGTCACCCCCCGAGACACCCGGCACTGTTTGATAAGACCGGGGTGCTTCCCCGGAAACAGTAGTTTTCACCAACTACCTCCCCCCTCCCTCCTCAAGCTACCTTCCCCTACTCCCCCCCCCCCATCCTCTCACCTTTCCACCCCCCACCCCCCTTTCCGGCCCGATCCCCTAGCGGGCCCGAGTCTGGTGGACCCAAAGGGTAACACCCAGGGAACAGCAGGGCTCGGGGGGGCGCTCGGCGGGCGGAGCATAGTCTTGCAGCACTAGTGACACATAGTAACTTCAAAGGTTCCACAACATGACGACGCTAAAATTCACCTCCCTAAACGTAAACGGGTTAAACACATCGACCAAAAGACGCTTGCTAATGAGGGAACTGAAACGACAAAAAACGGACATAGCTTTCGTACAAGAAACACACCTCCTGCGCTCAGCCCGGATCCAGTTGAAGGACCACATATACACCAGGGTATACTCCTCCAGGGCCCTAGTTAAAAAGAACGGGGTAGAAATCCTCCTACACTAAAATTGCCCCTTTATTGTACAGTCGACGAGCGCGGACACATCGGGAAGATATGTCATCGTCTCAGGGACAATACATGCTACCACATACCACCTCATTAATATTTACGCACCTAACCAACCAGACCCAGGCTTCTGGGACCAAATACACGCTCTAATTCAGGCCCTATCGCATGGTATCATAATCCTAGGGGGCGACATGAACGCTGCTCACTGCCCAACGGTGGACCGTAGCACCCCTACCGGAGGACAGAGGGCGCAAAGCACGAGGGGACAGGACAAACTCTTAACACAATTTATACAGCAGGCAACACTATTTGACCCATGGAGGCTGCGGAATCCGGGTGTAAAAGACTACACGTTCTTCTCGGCCGCACACTCCACATATTCTCGCATTGACATGTTCCTGGTGAACCAAACCGGGATCCCGTGGGTGCAGACTGCACGCATTAACCTTATCACATGGTCGGACCACGCCGACATAGAACTGACCCTCAGGATTCCAGGACCTAAACCACCTTGGAAATGGCGACTTAACAGCACACTATTAAAAGACCCAGAGACAGAGACACTCCTTCGGGACGAAATCCTGACATACTTTAGAGAGAACGACCACCCAGAACTAACCCAATCCACGATATGGGCCGCACATAAGGCGGTACTGAGAGGTACCCTCATAAAAATTGCTACCCGCCGGAAGATCAAACAACAAAAAGGACAGATGTGGTCAGATTCAAGAAATCAAATGAAACTAACCGCATCTCTGGAAATAACTATAGCGGCAGTGTCTAGGATTATAATGCTGGCTGTAGGTAACAGGTGTAGCTGTGAACCGCTAAGGGTGTCACTATAGACCCATGAGCAGAAAAAATGCTACTAAATACCAAAATGAAGTATATACAAAAAGTTACTGCTAAATGCAAAAAATAAATAAAGTATATACAGTGGTACTAGGATTCCACGCCTGTCAATAGAAGGATATGTATAGGTAGGGATATAATGAGCCAAATGGCAACAGCAACTCACCCCTAATTATCAGCTTTAATATAGTGCACTATAAGGAGATGAGAAAAATCCCCAAGTCCCAACCATAAATACCTCCTATAGAGATAGTAGTAGATACAGGGTAAACAGAGGCTCCAAATGAGGCTAGTACAGGGGTGAAGGGAGATTGAGGAGGGTATGCAGTGTTAATAGCAGTCAAATTCGGACTGCTAGTTTTAAATTTAAACAACCTCTCTCCCTGTAAATCCTGTACAAAAAGGATTATAGGTCCCCAAATCACAACCATAAATACCTCTTACAAAAAAATACTAATGATAGATACAGAGTAGACAGAGGCTCCAATTGGAGCTAGTACAGAGGTAAAGGGAGATTGAGGACGGTAAACAGTCATAATAACAGTCAAATTCGGACTGCTGGTTTAATTTATAAAGCCTCTCTCCCTGTTAATCTAGCTAGACAGGCATAGAAAAGAAAGAGTAAATCAAATATACATTAAGTGATTAACATGGTGCTAAAACCACCAGTGCCCAGTGCTCATATCCGTGATATGAGGAAAAAACAAATTGCCCAACGTACGTTTCGGTGCTAAAAAGGAGCACCTTCGTCAGGGTGAACCAAACCGGGATCCCGTGGGTGCAGACTGCACGCATTAACCTTATCACATGGTCGGACCACGCCGACATAGAACTGACCCTCAGGATTCCAGGACCTAAACCACCTTGGAAATGGCGACTTAACAGCACACTATTAAAAGACCCAGAGACAGAGACACTCCTTCGGGACGAAATCCTGACATACTTTAGAGAGAACGACCACCCAGAACTAACCCAATCCACGATATGGGCCGCACATAAGGCGGTACTGAGAGGTACCCTCATAAAAATTGCTACCCGCCGGAAGAAACAGAGAGCTGAAACCCTCTTCGGGCTCCAAAAGGCGCTGAGGGGGGCAGAAGCCAAACACAAACATGACCCCACATCTCAGGGGCTACAAGACCTCAGGGAACTCCGACACAAAATTAGGTCAATAGCAGTAGAGGATCTGGGGAAAGATTTAGTTCGCAAAAAACGCTTCTACTATGAACGCTCCAATAAGATGGACACCTTGCTAGCTAGGGCACTGAACCCCAAACCCAACTACCATACCATTTCGGCCATTAAAAATAAACAGGGCCAAATAACCCAACACCCAACGGAGATCAATCAGATATTCACAGAATTCTTTGCACACACTTACAATCATTCCCCAACACTCAACAGCGACAATAAGGACCACACAATAGAAGTAGCAGACTACGTAGCGGGGACGAACATGCCGAGACTGGCCCCGGAAGCTCTAAACACCTTAGGGAAACCAATAGACGAGGGGGAAATCAATAAGGCGATCACAGACCTTAAGGGCAACAAGGCCCCAGGACCAGACGGCTTTGACGGCTCATACTATAAGGTCTTTAGGGACGTATTGACGCCTAGCCTCGTGAAAATGTACGCAGAGTGGATGGAGGGTGGGTGCCCTAATTCAGATATGCTCACGGCCGACATAGCACTTATACCTAAACCAGGGAGAGACCCAACTGAACCCTCCAACTACAGACCCATTTCCCTGATTAACTTCGACGTTAAGATTTTTGCGAAAATTTTAGCTACAAGACTTAACCAACTCCTGGGCACGCTGGTCCACCCGGACCAGGTCGGTTTTGTACCAACAAGGCAATTGTACGAAAACACCAGGAGGGGGGCAGACATGGTGGGCGGTGAGGTCTCGAACGCCTTCTCTGATCCTTTCCCTGGACGCGGAGAAGGCGTTCGACAGAGTGCAATGGCACTACCTATTTACACTACTCGAACGACTGCAGATGCCAGAAGCCTTTATAAGGGGCATCAAAGCCCTTTATACCCAACCGAGGGCGCAGACCAAAGTGCCGGGTGCGACCCCGACCCCGTTCACGACAACCAACGGCACAAGACAGGGCTGCCCCCTCTCCCCCCTACTCTTCGTCCTCTCATTAGAGCCTCTCCTGCAGAGGATAAGAGAGGACGAGAACATCTCGGGTGTACAGGTGGGAGGTGAAGAGTTCAAAGTCTCCGCATATGCGGATGACGTCCTGGTCACACTAACCAAACCTGCTCAATCGCTGCCCCGACTGGTGACAATACTGGAAGAATATGGCAGCGTCTCAGGCTACAAAATCAATCTAGACAAAACGGTAGCCATGCCAATAGAAATGGACAAGGCAGGGATGGACAACATAAAAAACACCTACCCCCTCAAACTTACACAATCAGATTTCAAATACCTTGGGGTAAAACTCACAGCAGACCCAGAGAGGCTATACAGCGCCAATTACACGCCCACCATCCAGGCGCTCTGCAGGGACCTAGAAAAATGGCATGAGAGGCCCATATCGTGGATTGGTAGGATGCATGCAGTCAAAATGACTCTGCTTCCACGTATATTGTTCCTATTTCAAGCTATTCCAACTAAAGTCACAAAGCAAAACCTACAAACACTACAAACACAAATAGACAACTTCATCTGGGCACAAAAAAGACACAGGATAGCTCGACAGACTTTATACCGACCTAAAGCGAGGGGAGGGCTGGGACTCCCGAACCTCTACCATTATTACCTCGCAGCCCAACTGGCCCAGATAGTAGCATGGCATACACCGGAGGGCGCACATAGATGGGTCGACCTTGAGACAAAACTAATGCACACTGACCTCCCTCAATTTTGGATTTGGGTGCCTAAACAAGACCGACCATCATTGCATACATCTTGCCCAGCGATCCTTAACTCCATTAGGATCTGGGACTTGACAGCCACTAAATTCGCCCTGAAACATACACCCTCACCGCTGACTCCGTACCTACGGAACAAGGCGTTTGGGCCCGGGCTGAGCGCACGAGACTTCAGGGGGATAGAAAGCACAGGAATGCAAAGATATAAACACATGTACATAGGGGACTCCTTCAAATCCTTCGAAACCCTACAAACTACTGCACCCCTAACGACCAAGGACGTCTTCCGACACATGCAGTTGCGTGACTTTGCCAAACACCCGAACATAAAGAAAGCAGCCCCAGACCCCTATGACATTTTATGAACGGCTATGCGACGCCGAAACAATCCAAAAAGGGATGATTACAACAATTTATGCTCCGCTCAGTGCCCCAGAAAGGGGAGCCGCAGACCCAAATTACATACGCCAGTGGGAAACAGACTTAGGGGGAGCGATAGAAGGAGAGGACTGGGTAGACATATGGGAAGCAACAGCGAAGACATCAATATGTGTGCTACATCAGGAGCAAGCATATAAGATGCTCATGAGGTGGTACACCACACCTGCCCAGCTCTATAAGATGGGGAAAACAACGACAGACACATGTTGGAAGGGATGCGGCGGCAAAGGCACCTTCATCCACATGTGGTGGGAATGCCCTGAGGTGACTAAATTTTGGAAAAGAATCCAATCACTGCTCCAAGAGGTCCTCATACGACACATAGACCTAGATCCCTGGGCGATCCTCCTATCCAGACCAAATGACTGCCTTTCTAAAAAAGAACAACAACTACTAAACAAACTTACACTGGCGGCTAGAAGGGCACTGGCACAAAAGTGGCTACAACCCACGGTCCCCACTGACAATGACGTGATAGTTAAAATCAAAGATACTTATCTAATGGACAAACTGACTGCCCAAATAAGACATACGGAAAAATCATTCCAAAAAATCTGGCAACCATGGGAAATTTACACCAATGAATAATTCCAAAATAACTGAGAATCGCGAGCTGCGGCTCGGCGTGCTTCTGCCTGCCGGGCGCCCCAACGGGCAAAATACCTTCACCTCCTATAACTACCCCCCCCCCTCAACCGTAACTCTCACCCTACCCTACCCTACCCCCTACCTGAACGACCGCTCAGTACCTCAGCTGGCTTGACATACCAGACTAGCAAGACAGCCTCGACTGGGTGGAATAGGACGCTAAGATGTAAAAGGCGAGAGGCAACTGTGTTACTGTAACGAGAACCACCTCGTAAACGCAGAAACTCCTCGCCCACCAACAGAATCCCAGACCCATGTAATGTTAACTGGTAAATATGCTGTGAAATGTAGTACTGAACTCCCATGACCATGTCAATAGTCATTTATTTTTTTTCTTTTATTGTATGTTTAAATTTGATACTTGGGCTACCAACGCCCGGATAACAGAAAACCAGCGCCGAACGGCACAATCCTTTATATTTATATGTGACAGCACGATATACATCTTGTTAAAACACTGTATAATATGGCTATAAAAGGCCCCTGCGTGGGCCATCTACTGTATTTTTTGATGCCGTTACGGATGCTGGAACAAAAATAAAGAAATTAAAAAAAAAAAGAATGCACTATAATCATGGGCAATGGAATTACCGCTTTCCCATAAAGGATTGGCCCAAGTTGAGGCCTTACCCGTTAATTGGTTCATACGATAGGTCAAAGATTGGCTATCTGTTGGGAAGGAGCCAGGGAAAGCCTCAAAGTGATATTTAATTTGTTTTAAGAAACCTCTGAACTCCTTAGAATCACCTCCAAAACAAGGGGGAGGAGAAAGGGTTATAGATGGAGGTTTATATGCCACAGGTGGTGGAGCTACTGGTTATACTGGAGATGCTTCAAGATAAGCTGTTCTCTGAAGCAAGGTTTGGAATGCCTGGGCAAATTGATCCAACCTATGGTCCATATCCTCCACCCTGTGAAGACAGGCTATCATATGCTTAAATAGTTCTGCAGGATCCATGGCCCTGTCGTAATGTCACGACTGCTAGTGTGGTCCAACACGCAGAACTATGTAACATCTACATAGAAAATAGAAAGGAAATAAAAAAGGATAGAACGTAAACCGGTAAACCGGACTAATATGTTAGAGACAGAGAATGGTCAAGGGATAGCCGAGGTCAAGGAAGCCAGAAATACAAAAATACCGTTTAACAAGCCAAGACAGGGGAACCAGAAATCAGCATAGTCGGGAATAGCCAAGGTCAAAATGCTGGAAATCACAAATACAGCAAGGATAAATGCACTCTCGGGAACTAGGACAGGAAACCACGGCAGGGCAAGGTACTGGGGTGAATCAGTTATTTAAATATCCCTCTCTAGGCTGTAATTGGTCAGAGCTTGACCTCTGACCCCAGAACGTGAGTGTGCATTGGCGCCGTGACGTCAGATGCACGTTCGTATAACCCAGGGAGGCGGAGCCATTGATGGGCACGACCGCATGGTCGGCGTCCATTTTTGTTTTGGGCACACTGCCCAGAGGACGCAGAGGAGTGGTTCCCGAGCAGGTAAACTCAGCTTGTCGGTGCGGTCGGACACAGATGCGCCATGTGGCGAGCCGGAAGCCGTAACATATAGCTGGAGGTACATTAGGCAGAGGTGACATAGTCGGTGAAACATCAGGCTGTAAATGAGCTGTCCAAGTTACAAGCGTTATAAAGCCATATTTTCAGACATTAAAATTGTGGAAAATTTTCCTTTACAATCTGTGAACCAATTCTGAAGTATAAATGTAAGTAAGTTATGGTTTATGGACTAAAAGTAAATTTGCAAGGCAAATAAAAAGTCTATAAAATAATGTATAATGAAGGTTCAATCACCGTCATATTTTCTTTCATAAAAATATTGTAATTTTTTCTAAGTTTGGTAAACAATAAATAATTTATAGACAGTTTTTCTTTAACTCCCAGTACGTTTCCACTGGCAGGTCAAACCAGGTATCTACTATAATTTCAATAACACAACCTTCTAGTATAACTGGTAGAGGTTAGGAGTGATATACAGAGAGCAGAAGATACTTGGCACAGCCTTCCAGTGGTATAGGTAGTGGGGACAACAGTGCAATTATGTGCTGCATGTGTTTAGAATATATGTGATTAGAATGTATGTGATATACACAGTATCTGTAATTTGTTCCTCTAGCATAAATGCAGATAGGTAAGGCTGTTTGGACTAAATCTAATTTTGCAAATTAAAGTAAAAAGGAGTATACACAATATTGCAAGTGAAGGGGTTAAAGCACACAAAATACTTAATTTCTTTGAAATCACTAGGACACCTGAAGGTCGGATTTCTTATCTATTAGGCAAATATTGACAGTTTTTCGAAATATAGCAAACAATAATTTTATAGTGACCGATTTCCTTTAATTCCCAGTATATTTCTTTCAGGTGTATTTGTCAGGAGAGGTGACAAGAACAGAAATACATAAAGCAAGGCTATGAAGAAATCTTTTAATAACAGAACCAAGGAGTTTAACTCTGAAAAATCAAGCATTTTATCAGATACCTATATGTTCTCAAAGAAGATAGTAAACCTAAACCCCAAACCTTTCGTATGTCCTGAATGTGGAAAATGTTTTCGCTATCACTCAATTCTTATTAGACATCAGAGAACTCACACAGGAGAGAAACCATTCTCATGTTCTGAATGTGGAAAATGTTTTGCCTACAATGCAGAGCTTGATCGTCATCAGAGAACTCACACAGGAGAGAAACCGTCCTCGTGTTCTGAATGTGGAAAATGTTTTAGTCAACATTCAAATCTTGTAAGACATCAGATAACTCACACAGGAGAGAAACCGTTCTCATGTCCTGAATGTGGAAAATGTATAGTGCGACATGCAGATCTTGTCAGTCATCAGAGAACTCACACAGGAGAGAAACCGTTCTCGTGTTCTGAATGTGAAAAATGTTTTGTCACCAATGCAAGGCTTGTCCGTCATCAGAGAACTCACACAGGAGAGAAACTGTCCTCGTGTTCTGAATGTGGAAAATGTTTTAGTCAACATTCAAATCTTGTAAGACATCAGATAACTCACACAGGAGAGAAACCGTTCTCATGTTCTGAATGTGAAAAATGTTTTTTAAACAAAGCCAACCTTGTCCGACATCAGAGATCTCACACAGGAGAGAAACCATTCTCATGTTCTGAATGTGGAAAATGTTTTGCCTACAATGCAGAGCTTGTTCGTCATCAGAGAACGCACACAGGAGAGAAACCGTTCTCGTGTTCTGAATGTGAAAAATGTTTTTTCACCAACGCAAGTCTTGTCTGTCATCAGAGAACTCACACAGGAGAGAAACCGTTCTCGTGTTCTGAATGTGAAAAATGTTTTGCCACCAACGCAAGTCTTGTCTGTCATCAGAGAACTCACACAGGAGAGAAACCGTTCTCATGTCCTGAATGTGGAAAATGTATAGTGCGACATGCAGATCTTGTCAGTCATCAGAGAACTCACACAGGAGAGAAACCGTTCTCGTGTTCTGAATGTGAAAAATGTTTTTTCACCAATGCAAGGCTTGTCCGTCATCAGAGAACTCACACAGGAGAGAAACTGTCCTCATGTTCTGAATGTGGAAAATGTTTTAGTCAACATTCAAATCTTGTAAGACATCAGAGAACTCACACTGGAGAGAAACCATTCTCATGTTCTGAATGTGAAAAATGTTTTGTCACCAACAACGACCTTGTCCGTCATCAGAGAACTCACACAGGAGAGAAACCGTTCTCATGTCCTGAATGTGGAAAATGTATAATTCGACATTCAGATCTTGTCAGTCATCAGAGAATTCACACAGGCGAGAAACCATTCTCGTGTTCTGAATGTGAAAAATGTTTTTTCACCAATGCAAGGCTTGTCCGTCATCAGAGAACTCACACAGGAGAGAAACTGTCCTCATGTTCTGAATGTGGAAAATGTTTTATCTACAAAGCAGACCTTGTCCGTCATCAGAGAACTCACACAGGAGAGAAACCGTTCTCATGTTCTGAATGTGAAAAATGTTTTAGTCAACATTCACAACTTCTTACACATCAGAGATTTCACACAGGAGAGAAACCATTCTTGTGTTCTGAATGTGAAAAATCTTTTGTCACCAACAACGACCTTGTCCGTCATCAGAGAACTCACACAGGAGAGAAACCGTTCTCATGTCCTGAATGTGGAAAATGTATATTGCGACATTCAGATCTTGTCAATCATCAGAGAACTCACACAGGAGAGAAACCGTTCTCATGTTCTGAATGTGAAAAATGTTTTTTAAACAAAGCCAACCTTGTCCGACATCAGAGAACTCACACAGGAGAGAAACCGTTCTCATGTTCTGAATATGAAAAATGTTTTGTCACCAACAATGAGCTTGTCCGTCATCAGAGTACTCACACAGAAGAGAAACCGTTCTCGTGATCTGAATGAGAAAAATAGACATTTGTACCAGTGAAATTTTTGTTTTGGACGAAATAATTTGTACTAAATAAAAATGTAATTTGTCCATTTATTATTTCAGCTGTAAAACATTAGTTTTCGGACAAAGTTATGTAAAAATAAATATTTTTTCGTCCATTAGGACAAAAATAGCACTGCACATGCACAAAAAAATAAAGCAAGGAGGGAGCCGGAAGCGCTACCAGCTCCCTCCTTGTAATAAATATTAACAATTCCTACGCCACCTGCATTAAAATCTACAGGGTCACTATAACACCCATATTAATAAAAAATAATCCACCTGCATGCCCCTACTTGGACCACGGGTAACCGGACTAATTACCTCCACTAATTCCTTCTGTAACGGCACCCCCAGGCATAAAAGAGGGTTAAAAGCCGTTTAGTAGATCTTCCCTTCCAGAGACACAGGCACAGCTACTGTAAACACCAATACACCGAACCGGAGAAGCATTGAATGCTCTCAAATATACGAATGCTGTAAACAGCCGAATAGGAAAAACCATATGAAAAGGTTTACACTCCTAGCAGTCGAACTGGAACAGCATACAGTAAATCCCCCCCCAAGAACTAGACAAGGCTCAGTTTTGAGGATCAAGCAGTGAACTGATAGAGCTGTGGGTTTATTGTTCTTATATACACATTAGTACCGCCCACAGGGTTTTGTAAAACAACCAATAAACACGTACAATACATTCAGACACTCCCACATAAAATCCTCCCCTCTGCCTGTGATACAATTACCTTACACAATGGGTAATGTAATTATCACAGGCAGAGAAATACATTATTCATAACTTTAAATGTATGCATCACATTCACATTGTTATGGTACTTTTTAGCAGTAAACCAAAATGTTTAAATGTCTATCTGTTCCTGTCCAAATCAATAAAATAAATTGCGTATATACGCTGAAGTAATTAAGTCTGACACACAAGGTTCAGGTTAAAATAACTTCGAGAAAATTTATTGGCAAGTGATTAAAAAGCGGACACGCAGGTCCTTTTAAGAGACATTTTACGTCATCATTGCTGATTAGAATATCAGTAAATAAACATCATTAATTGGATTAATTGTCAAGTGTCGGGATTAGTGTCCACCTATCAATATTATTAATTGGCTCAAAAGACTAAGTGGTTAATCCCGTGTCCACCCACCAAGAGGTGGGATTGTTCTGGACACGGGTGGGGGACAAGGGGTCTTGAGCGTCATTTTACACGGTCGGTGATCTCAGGCCTCGTGGCCAGGTGCAAGGTCTCTTATGAATAGAACATTTCATTACTACTGTGTTCGCATGGCCTTCAAATTATACTTTGTTGCAAATCTAAGGAAAAGTCAGCAATTCCTGTGTTAATCATATCTTTATAGAAAATACAGTCTTTGTTCTATTGTATTAGATGTGCTGGGAAATTCTGTCATGTAAGGTGATTTTAAAATAAACAAGTTAGGTTATGAGGACAAAATAGAGGATTGAAGAAGTCAGGTTAGGGGGACAAAATGGAGGATTGTCACAGTATAAAGTTAAAATGGAGTTAGTGCAATTATTGAATACAAATACAATAAGGTTTTTTAAATAATCCCACATCAGTCCCCCCTATGAAATGTTAGATTCTAAGAGATAAAAAAACTTTATTAAGTTAGTACCAGGAAGACGTGTTAACCCAAAGGCACAGAAACCCTGTGGCCGCTAGCTAGGTGTTAATGCAAAGTGCAAGGCTGTCCCTAGTTCTGACCCTGATAGGCTAACTCATCCGTCAGTATGGCTCTCGAACACTTCACACCCATGGGTATCCCATGGCAGCTAACCCACCACTTCTCCAACACGGGGTCTTTACCATTCACTGACAGATGCTGTCCCTAAGTTAGTCCCTTCCTAGAATTCCTGCACTTTATCAACAAAAGGGATTGTTTGCAGCGGCAGACAGGGTGAGTTGATGTCTTGGAGCTCTTGGTCATCAACTTCGAGATGGGTGAAAGTGGGTGCCGCTTGGTCAACAGTCTTCAGGAGGGATTTTCTCAGACATGGGAGGATACAACAAAAGAGAAGAGCAAAGAGAAAAAGAAAAATTAGTATAGCCATACCAATATGCATTAAAGCCTTTTGCCATCCCGTCATCCAGCCAAACCATCTTTCCCAGGGATCTTGTATCCCAGAATTCCTTTTCAACTCTATAGACAGGTCATTTAATTTCTCTATGGCTAATGTAACTTTACCATTAGGGCCTGTGTTTTCTGGGATATAGGTACAACATGTCAAGGTGTCGGGCAAAATTTTACAAACTCCTCCTTTTTCGGCTAAGATCATATCTAGGGCCATTCTATTCTGGAAAGCCATTTGGGATGTGGCCTGCAATTGTTCGGCCAATCCCTGGAGGGCGTCTCTGGTATAATTAACAAAACGCTGTTGATTATAATAAATGTAATTTATCCAATTTAAATTCTTGTTTGTGGTAACTATGGCAAAAAGTGATTCAAATCCTGCAGCAACTTCATCTCTTGCTTTAAATTCATTGGGCACCCCCCTAGGCACCCCAATGGCATCAATATAGACATGAGGATCAAAACTTCCTTTTACTGGGGCGTCACGCTTAACCTTAGTGTGCCTGGACTCATGGGTGACGAGGTGTGTGTCAGAGATAATATGTATAGGCATAATAGCTTTAGCCAAAGTACACTCCCCCCACCACTCCTTGTCCATTCTGGATCTCAGCTGTAAATCCCCACACAACCAGTAGATATCCCCTAATGACCTGGTGTGAAACTGCAACAAGTCCATAGAGACACTCCTGTAGGTAGCACAATATCCCTTAGAGAAGTTACCCAAGAATCTACCAATTCCATCATAATTAGCATAACAAGTGTAATTACCTTTATACACGGTAATACCGTCTGGGGGTTTGACATCCTTGGTTAGGAGAGGATACTCCTTTGTCCATGCACTACATATGGACCTGTTAAAATCATAGTGATAGGCAAAAAGGCTTAAAACACATTCCTCTATATCTACTGGCAGGATTAGAGGTACGGTACCCAGGTGAGGCCGGGCACCACCACACACATAACATGCAGTCTTATTATGCTTATTAGCATTATATTTCATCCATTCTAACCATAAATTTACATCATTAAAACCTGTTTCAGCGGCCATGGTATCTTCAAAGGTGGGGTTAGCAATGGCCATCATGTCTTGAAAGGTCTGGATATGAGGTTTTAATGGGTTAGGGACCATATGGGTGGCCCCTTGCCACTCGGAAGAGTTGCACATATCTTTTAGGAAGAAATGCCCTAATTTACGGTAGGAACCCTTTTTCCAATACATTCCCATCACATACTGGTCGGCATCCGTTGGGCTTGGATGCTCAATGTTAAGGATTAATTTCATTGGTGTACCTCCCCCAGGCTTTCTCAAAGTCATTCTCTGGAGAAGGGATCTACCTTGTTCATCTACTTTAGATAAGGCACTTTTTGGTTTGTAACCCCAGGCAGGCCCGGCATTCCATCCCGCTGCCCCCCAATGATTACAATTGTGCCCCCATTGTTTGTCAACTACACAAACATATGGGTCTTTTGAATGAGGGATATCTCTGTAAATACTCTGGATTTGTGATGTGGGGAACGGGCATTCTACAATGTCACAATAGTCAAAGGTATAAGTAGCCACATGGGTGCATGATGAATTGTACCAGAAGGTATACCCACTAATATCTTTGGTGATGGCTACTTGTTGGGCCTTTATAAGGCTGATTAAGGAGAAGGTGTACCAGAGGTACATGCTTGTGCGGTATCTGCTTCCTCAGGGGCTGGAGATTTCTTGCAGTGGGAAGCGTGGATCCAATTTGGCCTGCCGGCCAGTTTGACGGAGGTTGCGGTAATCAGGAGAACTTGGAATGGACCGTCAAATCTTGGTTCCAGGGTATTTTTCCGCACGAACTTCTTGACCAGAACCCAATCTCCGGGAAGCAGGTTATGGGTACCTGTATCCAAATCGGGATCTGGAATTGAAGAGAAAACTTGGGCATGTATTTTGTTCAAGGCACTTGTAAGTTCAGTTACATAATCTACTAAAACATCTGATTGGAGCTGTAACTGCTGCGGATAATAACAACCTAGTCTGGGTGCTGTCCCAAATAGAATTTCATATGGGGACAGTGAATGCTTCCCTCTAGGTGTGTGCCTAACACTAAATAAAGCTATTGACAGGCTTTCTGGCCAGGGCATCTTTGTTTCTTGCGACATTTTTAACATTCTGGCTTTTAGAGTGCCATTCATGCGCTCTACTTTACCACTACTTTGTGGGTGGTAAGGGGTGTGGAAGGCTAGGGTCACCCCTAGAGCAGTCCAAATTTCTTTAGTCACTGTTGCTGTGAAGGCTGGGCCTTGATCACTTTCAATGACTTCTGGGAGTCCAAACCTACATACTATCTCTGTAAGTAGGCGTCTTGCGGTTGTTTTCGCAGTGATATTGGCCACTGGGTAGGCCTCTGGCCATCCTGAGAACATGTCTACTATGACTAGTGCATATTCATGGGGCCCACTCTTGGGCATTTGGATGTGGTCAATTTGAATTCGCTGGAAGGGGTACATGGGCTTTGCCAGGTGTTTTGCAGGCACCTTGATTGGTCTTCCTGGATTGCATTTTGCACAAATAACACAGGCCTTACAGAAGCTGCTGATCAATGTTGTGATTCCGGGTGCTTCATAATACTTCTGTATGAGGGCGGCCATCAATTCCTTTGACAGGTGTGCAGGCCCATGTGCCCATTGGACAACTGCTGGATATAAATTTTTTGGAAGGCAAAATTTGAAGTTGTTGTAATATACTCCGTCCTT
Organism: Pelobates fuscus; assembly: GCF_036172605.1. NCBI lineage: Eukaryota > Metazoa > Chordata > Amphibia > Anura > Pelobatidae > Pelobates > Pelobates fuscus. The sequence continues at coordinate 210,018,983 of NC_086323.1, read as the reverse complement.
TTGGACAGCTCCTTTATTTTTCCATTTTTGGGTTTCTTCAGGAGTGACTGCAGCTTGCTGTTCCCGCAAAATTCGCAAATCAGTAGGAAGAGTTTGCAGAGCAAAAATAGGGACTTCTTCTTCTTCTTCTTCTTGTCCGGACACTTCTTCATCCACTTCCTGCAGATCCCTGGCTGCTAGCTTAGCAGCCTGATCAGCCAAATGGTTGCCCTTTGCTTCATTTGTATCCAGTTTCCCATGGGCCTTTACCTTCAAAACGGCCACTTCTTCAGGGAGTAGGAGGGCATCCATTAGCTCCTTAATTGCAGTACTATGTTTGACTGGTGTACCGGCGGTGGTAAGAAATCCTCTTGTCTTCCAAATTAGGCCGAAGTCATGTGCCACACCCAGAGCATATCTTGAATCTGTATAGATGTTGGCACGTTTTCCTTCGGAAATTTTGCATGCTGAAGTCAGAGCCTGTAATTCGGCTTCTTGCGCAGACATTGCTGGCGGTAAAGATGATGATTTGATAACTTCGTCTGTTGTGGTTACGGCATATCCTGTATGATATCTTCCTTCTTCATCAGCATATCTTGAGCCGTCCACAAACAGGGTAAAATCTGGATCTTGTAATGGATTCTCATGCACAGTTGGTAGGTGTACTGTCTCCATTTTCATCTGTTCAAAACAGTCATGAGGTGTTTCGGGGTCATAATCATTCACTATGACCAGATCTTGGAATTCCTTTTCTAGGAAGTGGCGCGGCCATGCTTCCAGAAGGTCAGTTGTTGGGTATTTGACAATACCATTTTCCTGTAGCTGTTCTTCATCCATGGTGGCCCATAGCTTTGCCATGGGCCCAAGGTCATTCCATGACCTTGTCTTCAATTTGGTAACAGGAATATGTGGGATAGCAGTATCCCAATGGCGGTAGAGGTAGATAAGTTGTTGAGGTAGTTGGACCAAGACCATGCTATTGCCTTCAGAGTCACAATAGAAATCTTGAGCAGTGAGCTTCACATCAGTCCAGTGGTAAAGCTCATCTTCATAGCAAGGTTCGGGAGTAATGTTTGGTTTGTACCACATGGTACAGAAGGCGTAATCTGGGCCTTCACAGAGAGGCTTCTCATCTTCATAAAATGTCAAATGTGGATGCATGACTTTCTTGATACATCCACAAAGCAGGTAAATGTAGGTTTCATCTGTGACAAATCCATAATAGATACCCCCCTCAGGGAGTGGAAGAAGAGTGGATGGGTTAAGAACTTGACATCTTTGGATGGAAATGTTGTCAGGTAGAAGAAGATGACACTGTAGGCGTAGGTGTCTGGCAGGAGACACGTGCTTGAGCTGGACTTGGTTGATGATGGCAGAGATGTCATGAGGGGCCAAAACAACCAGAGGGTGGCCAAGGACCAGGTCTGAGGTTCTTTCTATGAGCTCTCTTGCAGCAAAAACAGCCCTGAGACAGGAAGGGGTCCCTCTGGCCACAATGTCCAGTTGACATGAGAAATATCCAATAGGCCTTTGGCGGCCTCTTAAGTCATTAGTTTGGGTGAGAACTCCTGTTGCATGGCCTTGTCTTTCAGAGACAAATAATTTGAAAGGTTTGGAGTAATCAGGCAGGCCCAAGGCAGGAGCAGAAGCAATGGCACGTTTTAGAGCATTGAAATTGTCTATTGCTTCATTAGTTAAACAGAAAGGGTCAGACTTAAGTGCGTCATAGAGAGGTTGCATGAGCAGGGAGGCCTCTGGGATCCATGCTCTGCAGTAGGAAATAAGGCCTAGGAAGGCATGGAGAGATTTTGAAGTTCTTGGAGTTGGAATATCCAGTACGGCTCTTACCCGGTCCCGGGTAAGATGTCTGGTACCTTGAGATAGGCAATGTCCAAGGAAAATTACTGAGGGTTGGCAGAACTGTAGTTTGATGAGGGAAGCCTTGCATCCTTGTTCTGCCAAATAACAAAGCAGGCTAATTGAGCACTTTTCAGTAGTGGGTATATCATCTCCACAGAGCAGCAAATCATCCACATACTGAAGCAGAACAACTTCTGGGTGCTCGGCTTGCCATGGGTCAAGGATGGTGGCCATGGCCTTTGCAAACTGACTTGGTGAATTTTGTGCCCCTTGGGGCATGACAGTCCAGGTATACTGTTGCATCTCATGGGTGAAAGCAAACAGGTATTGGCAGGATGGGTCCAGTGGAACACTGAAAAAGGCATTTGCTAGGTCAATGACTGTGAAAAATTTTGCAGATGGTGGGACTCCAGAGAGCAGAGTATGGGGATTTGGTACAAGAGGGGTGTCCAGGACGGTAGCTTCATTAACAGCACGGAGATCCTGAACCATCCTGTACTTCTCTGGCTCACCTTTTGGAGTTTTCTTTTTCACAGGGAATAATGGGGTGTTGCATTCAGATTTGCATTTCACTAGGGCACCCTTCTCCAAGAGTGCCTTGATGTGGGTAGAAATGGCAGCAGCCTGTGCTGGTTTTAATGGATATTGTGGTTTTCTTGGTAATTTAGCCCCTGGAATAAGCTTTACCACCACAGGGGGAACATTTAGGTGACCTATGTCCTCTGGGCCTGAGGACCATAACTTGGCGGGCACCTGTGTTTTTAATGCCTCTGGGAAATTGGACCTTAATTCTGCTGCTTTCTCACGGGGCTTTTCTAAATGCAGCATTAGAGGCAAGGAGCACAAGGCTGAGGTGTCTGATTCAGATAGAGGCGTGGACATTTCTACCTGCCCATCCGGGGTAAAGGTGATGGATGCTTGCAGGCGTGAGAGAACATCAGCACCTAATAGGTTAATTGGGCATGTGGAGGATACCACAAAGCGAGCAAGCAGGCTAGAGCCAACTCGTAATGGAGTTGTTAAAGGGCTATGTCTTGGCTGGCCATCCACTCCAACACAAGAGACGTCAATATTTGACAGAAAGGATGGGTCTGGCAGGTCTTGTTCTCGCAGAACACTACGGGCTGCACCTGTGTCAACTAGAAATGTGGTAGGGTGGCCTTCAATGGGCAAAGTCACTGTGGCAAGTGGCCCCCCTTTATCCCCTGTAGACACTGCCATGACAGGGGTTGCAGACACAGGCTTGCCAATTTCCTAATCATCTGGTTCCTCAATTATCGGAACCTGTTTGGTGGCTTTGGGAGCTGGGGCAGGTTTGGAGGGCTTTCTGGGCTCCCTTGGCTCCTTTTTAGGTTCTGGGCAGTCACTTCTAAAGTGCCCCTTGGCTCCACAATTAAAACAATGTCCCCCCTCCTCCGGTCTAGTACCTTTTGGGACTGGGGTGGAGCGGGATACCATGAGAGGCGCTGAAGTGGATCTTCTTGGGGTCTGAGCGGATTCCAAACCTCTAGCAACTAAAAGTAGGGTGTCCAGGGGAACAACCTTATATTCAGGGCGTGCAGCAATGATTCCCTTGCGTATAGAGTCCTTAACACCTTGGACAAACGCACCTGACAGCATTTGTGAATGAATTTTGTCAGTAAGATCAAACCCCAAATCTGTAAACATTTGATACAGTCTTGCATGAAACCTTTCCACTGATTCTCCTTTATCTTGAATAACATCAGTAAGGCCAGCAGCCTGATCTGCAAGTTTGTCCTTAGCCCATTCTTTTAATTGGGTGCAAAAAGTTACTCCAGAGGGGTAATCAACATCACTGTTGAGCTGATCTGTACTGAGGTGTCGGGCCATACTTGGCCAATATGCATCCCCTGCTTTAATAGCACAAATGCTCAATAGATCACGCCATGCGGCTGAATAAGTCTTTTGAATTTGAACTATCCCTCGGTAGAAGGGCATGGGCTGCTTTTCTGGGTCCGGGAGTGATTTCATCAGAGCACTAGCTTGAGTGGGATTGAAAGCAACATATTTAGGAGGGGCCTGTTCTCCCCGACCCTTGTGGCCGAAGGGATCATCGATAGAACGATGAGATGGGGCTCCCGCAGCAAGTTCCGATGAGACATGGGACACCCTGTCCATCTCGTCATCATCGAATTCTATGATATTGACTCTTCTACGCGGTGCAGGTCCCGCGTGAGGTGAAAGGGTCGGTGGCTGGGAATGAGCCCCAGATGCAGGGGTGGCTAGCGAGTCGTAACCTGGGGTCAGGTAGTCGCCGGGAATTACTGGCATCAGGGCTGAACTGGGAGCCGCCATATTGGAGGCGGGGAAAGGAGTTGCTTCAGGATTAAGGGAAGGAGCGGCGGCCATATTTGATATGGGCACTTCCGGGGTAGATTGGGCCGGACTGGGCATGACCGGAACCTGGGGAGTGGCTTGGGGAAAGGGAGGGTAACCGGGGTAGGGCAGGGCCATGGGATATGGGAAGGGGTAGGGCCAGGCAGGGGAGGGCAAAAGAGTAGGGTGGGCAGGCACGGTTAAGGAGGTAGGATATTGGACTGGGGCGGAGCTGATTATCGGAGGAGACAGGACAGGATTAGTGGGGATGGATGCAGAAAGAGGAGTTGTAGCATGGGAGGGAGGGGTAGTTAGCTGGACGGGTGCTGATGGAAGGGGATTAACCATAGAGAGGGATTGCAGGGAGGAGGCGGCAGATGAGATGTTAGGATTAGGCATGGAAGGGAGCGTGGGGATGGCTGAGGATGATGGGACCGTTAGAGAAAGGGAAGGGGTAAAGAAAGATCCATCAGAATTCAGGACCGGGCAGACAGGGGAGGTGGTGAGATGGGGTTCGGGAGGATCGGGAGTGGGGAACATAGTCAGCTGGCTATCACCTATGGCTGACTGAACCTTGGGGATAGACATCCCCTGGGCGCCATTTTGGGGCGCTGGCTGAGGATAAACCCCAGCAACACAATTCTTATGATACACAAACAATTTCACACCTTTGTGATTTACTTCTTCCTCAACCCAACCTTCTAACTGAATAGCCTTCGCTACTCTGTACCATGCTTCAGCAGTCTTTAATAAACCATTATCTGTAAGCTTGCCTTTCATTTCTGCTAGTAACTTGCGCCAACTTTCTGGTTGCAATCTCCCACATGTCGGTACAGCAATTTTACATACTTTTGCAATCTTTCCAACACCTTTAACCATCTCTTCACCCTCTCTGTTCTCTACCAAATCACATGCTAACCAGCCCTTGCTGGGCTTATCTAAATCCTGTCCCATAGTCCCTTTACCCCTATACCAGCGTCCTAGATATAGAGAGAGAGAGGGAAATTTGAACAAGAACGTCTACAATGCTCGACTGCCACCCGAGAATCTTGGGACTTTCTCAGGTGCGTCTTCCCAAAACGTAGACTAGTCACTTAATCCGCCTACCCGGGGTGGTAGACACGGATTGGAGCGAGGTGAGAAGTGTGTGACCAATCACTTCTCTTTTAAGAGGAATGGGAGTGGATAGTATAATAATATAGAAAGTGTAGAAAAGATGAAAGGCAAGGAAAAATCCTTAGAGACAGACACAGGAGTACATGAGACTCCTCATTAAACAAGCAAGACAACAATACAGTTGAAATACAGTGTATGCATCACAGTTCAAATGAAATCAACAGTAATTCCTTTCCTTTACTCATGTGCTTATCCCAAAGTCACCTCCCTCAACCCCTGTAGTGCCCCTATAAAACCCACTTATAAGCCTCACTACCACAAATAAACAGAAAAACTGGAATTCCACCAGCCCCCAGCGCTCAGGGCGGCGGTTACCAAGAGAAAACTGGAATCCCCCCAGCCGAAGCTGAGGTTTACCAAAACTGGAATCCCCCCAGCCTCGGTACTCGGGACAGTGGTTACCAAAATTGGAATTCCACTAGCCCCAGTACTCGAAACTGTGGGTTACCACGTGCACAATGAGGCTAGCTAAGCTCTCAGAGTGTCACGAGAAGGATCACAGGAAATTATGAGTCTACACAAAATCCACAGTTCCAACAATCCCCTTTTTCCTTACAGCCACAGCCACGAGGCTCCTAAAAGAGGTAAACAGGCAAAGAAGACCCCCAGGAACGCATCCACAGGTCAACCCCCCTTTTTCCCTACAACCACGGCACCGTGGTTCCTAAAAGGAGTAAAACAGGCAACAGAAGACCCAGGCAAATCCCCTCGGGTCCACCCCCCTTTATCCCAAAAGGGGCAAAATACAAACAGATAGACAGATATACTGAAGACCCAGGCAAATCCCCTTAGGTCCACCCCCCTTTATCCCAAAAAGGGGAAAACAAGCAAGACAGAACCCCAGGCAAATCCCCTGCAGGTCCACCCCCCCTTTATCTCAAAATGGGGAAACAGGCAAACAATTCAAACACAATTCAAACACACCCAGGCAACAGATAGACTAAAATGCAGGTAAACAAATGAGTAACGAGACACCGGGCAAGATATTACCTGTCTTTGATGTCCTCCCGGGAAGCAGTCACAGACACGTGGACGGGTCAATCAAAGGGGCCGGAACGTACCGGTGGCTCTGCAGAAGTCTCTACCGTGTATCTGGAGGTGATCAATCTCCCTTCCTTCCCCCTGGATTCCTCCGTCCAACAGCGTCTTCCTTAGGACGGCTCACCGGCCAGACATAGCCCGGTGCCCCACGTTGGGCGCCAAGTTGTTATGGTACTTTTTAGCAGTAAACCAAAATGTTTAAATGTCTATCTGTTCCTGTCCAAATCAATAAAATAAATTGCGTATATACGCTGAAGTAATTAAGTCTGACACACAAGGTTCAGGTTAAAATAACTTCGAGAAAATTTATTGGCAAGTGATTAAAAAGCGGACACGCAGGTCCTTTTAAGAGACATTTTACGTCATCATTGCTGATTAGAATATCAGTAAATAAACATCATTAATTGGATTAATTGTCAAGTGTCGGGATTAGTGTCCACCTATCAATATTATTAATTGGCTCAAAAGACTAAGTGGTTAATCCCGTGTCCACCCACCAAGAGGTGGGATTGTTCTGGACACGGGTGGGGGACAAGGGGTCTTGAGCGTCATTTTACACGGTCGGTGATCTCAGGCCTCGTGGCCAGGTGCAAGGTCTCTTATGAATAGAACATTTCATTACTACTGTGTTCGCATGGCCTTCAAATTATACTTTGTTGCAAATCTAAGGAAAAGTCAGCAATTCCTGTGTTAATCATATCTTTATAGAAAATACAGTCTTTGTTCTATTGTATTAGATGTGCTGGGAAATTCTGTCATGTAAGGTGATTTTAAAATAAACAAGTTAGGTTATGAGGACAAAATAGAGGATTGAAGAAGTCAGGTTAGGGGGACAAAATGGAGGATTGTCACAGTATAAAGTTAAAATGGAGTTAGTGCAATTATTGAATACAAATACAATAAGGTTTTTTAAATAATCCCACATCAACATCAGCATACTCCAAATACAAACATATGTCAAAATCATACAAATTGGTCCAGTGGTTCAAAAGATAGATCGTAGTCCTTTGTGACCAAATGAAGCATGGCTTTTCTGCCCAAAAACAGTTCCACAGAGTCTTCTATCCTGGATTCAATTGGGAAGTAATCCAATTATCTCCAAGGACAGAGGCAAAACTCCATTGAACACATGGCAGCAAAAGACAAAATACATAAAAATATATAACTGTGCAGCCATCGCATAAAACAGGTACATTCAACATATCCCCAGATAGCTCAGATCTGAGCGCACATTATTACTGAATGGCGCTCAGATGACACATATACAGTTCAATTGCCATGGAGCCAAAGTCTTTCCCATAGTCTTTCATTATACGAATGGGCTCCATGGCATAGCTATCCGGGGTATCACCGCTCAAACAGGGCAAGCACCGAATGACCCAGCTTTCGTGTCTTTGCAGGGGAAAATCAAGCGTTTCAACATGGGGCCATAGTCTAAAGGCAGCAGGCGGGCAACCAGGCTCCTCCAATGCACAGTGGAGAGATTGGTCTCGTCACACCTTCCTTCAGCCACTCTGGAACCATTAACACAAGTAGATATCAATTCTGCCAGTAACCAGACGAAACATAGTTCTGGGAGTCAACTGAGTTTATTCAGACCACACATGGCTTTTATGCCTAGTCCCCTAAATGGGGTTTACAATGCACTAAAACTGTGGTTTCAATCCCAGGATCCTCTGTGCCTGAGAGATAATTGCATGAGAAAAAAAACTCTAATCTAATTTTCTCTCAGGTACAGAAAATCCAACAAAATATATAGTTTCACAAAAGTGCCCCCCAAAAAAGTACTTCCCCTGATAGCCCCGATCTGAGTGTATAACATATCCAAAGATCACTCAGATCAGTTTGGTGAAACGTGAATGCCATCCAAAGTGTGGACTGGCCAGACATGAGGCGCTAGTCTTAAAAAGTTCCAGGAAAATAGGTGTCCTGACCGGTCTCTGTTCGTGAGGTTCCTGTGCGAACCCCATGTAAGAGAATCTCTTCATTTTGGTATATGAATGCTCCCCCTGTTAAGTAGTTCATATCTCCCGAACTTTGTTCGTATAGGTAACAATGTCTGGTATAACAATAATGGAATGCTAGAGAAAAACAATGAGATAAAACTTAACTTTTAATCAAAATAATAATCACTAAAAAGTCTCAAAAGACATAAGAGACCAACTACAACATAGAACTGATAGTGCTGTACACTACTATACAGAACATATAGTTAAAATAGCAGAGGCTGGTCCACACTGCAGAGTTAATGGTAAGTACCCCTAAAAAAGGTTTTAATGCAGATTATTCAATATGATGTCAATTGGCAATTTGGTAGCAGAGTGACAACTAGGAGAGGATTGTTGATAGGTACTTGCTAAATAGTTAATAATAACTCTCACTTAACTTGACATCTATGTAACTCATTATCTTCAGGCATGGAGTCAAAATGTAACAAAAAGGTAACTGGACATGTAGCCAAAATAAGTATAACGAAAAGTATCAGGCGTTTCAATTGTGAAATAAATATTTGTGGTCAGGACAATAACAGCCGTAAGTATAATTGATACCTTCTCATACTAGTAGGAGTATGACTAATTAGGTTGAGGTGTGCCGAAACCAACGTATTGGTAGACCTGTAAATAAAGTGGGCCCACCAAGGAAGGTAGATTAAGTGAAATAATAATAATTTTAAAAAGGTGGAGTGGTGGGTGGGACTCGAAATGAAACAAAAGCGTAGGAGGAGTATAGGGCAGGGGGTGAGTATTTATATCAGCACTGGTCCCTCCCACAACTCCAGGCTCCGCCTTTACATTTGTGGTCAGGACAATAACAGCCGTAAGTATAATTGATACCTTCTCATACTAGTAGGAGTATGACTAATTAGGCTGAGGTGTGCCGAAACCAACGTATTGGTAGACCTGTAAATAAATTGGGCAAAAGATGTATGCCAAAAAGATTTATTCCATCAACAATAACTTAATACAACATAACATCATAATGCCAAATGTCTGAAAGCTTGTCTGATTTCTCTCTCAGGTTGGGGTATGTATCTACAGTATGCTGTAGACTTCCAGCGCCCCAGAGACTTGATAATATGAACGGGTGTGTTCCGTTGTGATGCTGCTGAAGCTGCTCCAATACGGAAAGAATGCCCTGAGTAGTGTGAGGGGTTAAGGCTTAGCCTCATCAACAAGATTCTAATATATAGCATGAATTTGCTAGTCGTGAGGATGGTGCCTTGTAAGGTGAGGAACGGGAGATTTGCAGGTGCTTGTAAAGTAAACAGATAGGTGTCGAAAGTCTTAACTGGACACCATTTATTAAAGGTGGGATAAAAGGGTATTGTGACGGTTTGCCCTGGTTGCGTAGTTTTAGTATGTAACAGTGAGAGGAGGAAATGGTCCCCCTGTTTAATTAGCTGCCCAACGTTAAGACAGGATCTAGTGTCGGTAGTAAGGATTGTGGTAAACTCTCTGGGCCTAAGGAACCCGTAAAAAGCTAAATATATGGCTACTTTTAAAGTCTGATTTGTTTTGGGTTCGAAAGGAGAGTTATCCAATAGGTCTGATAGTGATCTAAACACATTCCCTGTAGTAGGCGGTCTTTGTGGTGCCTGTGTAGTACTGCTCCTCTGAATTCCTTTTAATAATGTCTTGATTTGGTAGGATGAGAGGAAGGTATGTTTGTTTGGAAATAAGGTTAACATGTGGTGTTGAAGGCCCGTGAGTTAGAGTTTTATTGTATTGTAAGACAGATGTAAATTCAAGTGGCAAAAAGAGGCAAATGCTACCAAAGTTTCCATAGCGAATACGTCTGCCACCTGGAAGTCCCTTGTGAATTTTACAAAAACATTAAGTGTTCTTTTGTATGTGCGCCTGGTGTTTTCGGACAGCGCTCTCTGTGATAATAATCTGCCATGCTCTAGGAGTTGACTCAATCCAATAGGAGGTCTTGAAACTGGGGGGCCGGAGTTGCTATCAAGGAGGCATAGGGATGGAGTAGGTGAAATTCCTGAAACCGAAATCTTGACAAATGGTCAGCTGCTATGTTCTGAATACCTGGTACGTGTGTGCAATACCAAAAGAACTGATGAGTTGCCGCGAGCCAAGTTAATCTCCTCATGAAACTCATAATAACTAGAGAGAGGGACCGGCCTTTGTTAATAATGTAGCATGTTGCTTGGTTATCTGCGTAACAATGGACCGTGTGTCCCGCCCAGGAGTGTCCCCAAGTTGCTGCTGCGGCCACGATAGGGTATATTTCTTTTTCACACACTGCCAATTACTATCCCAAATACTATACTTCGGAAGTTCCAGTTATTGATTAATGCGCATATATGGAAAAGGAAACCACCAAGAATTGCGCAAGACCAACTGTGGCTTCCATTTGTTAAAGGTGGTTTAGGAGTCCCAAATGTTAGAATTTATTATAAGGCTACTATACTTGCCCAAGGCCTTTCAACTTTAGAAAGGGCTTCTTTTCCGCTATGGCTACCATTAGAAAGCTTTCAGTTCCCACAAGGCTCACTAACCTCCATTCTCTGGTCGGGGATTAAAGTATATAATAAGGCAGTAGATTTGCTCCCATCTACAAAAATTCTTTTGCATATATGGAGAGAGTCCATTTCTAAACTTTCTTTAGGACAAGACTTATTATCTGCAGCACCCTTGCAGACTCTCTCTGCTTTTACCTCAGACTTGCAGCTAGATTACTGGATACAGTTAGGGGTACGCTATATACGGTTACTATATAATGATTCAGGTATGAAATCATTTCCGGACTTGGTTAAAGAATATTCTTTACCACCTAGGGAAATATTTACATACCTACGAATTAGGAACATTCTGCAAATAAATACAATTCAAAAAATCGAGCGATTAACACCATTTGCTCTAAAATGTACAGGGAGACTGCCTAATACTAAAGCTTTGTCCTTTTGCTACAATATTCTCTTGACACAAGGGGAACCCAAGAAACAGGAATATGCTCTAAAATGGGAAAGAGATTTGAAGGAATCATTCCCGATAGCAAGTTGGTTTCAGGCATTAAGGATAACTAAAGGGGTTTCCAGTTGTCTTAACCATAGACATAAAAGCCTAGAAATAAAAGACCTGCCCTGTGGGATGATTCTCATGGCAAAATTCAACGACCCCAACAATGACTGTAACTCCTTCCGACTACAACAACCTCGTTGCAGGTAGTTACCAATTTCTGTTAGGATATGTTGAATTTTGTCATGCGGCAAGCTGGCCTCCATGGCCACTGAGTCCAGTTCAATACCCAGAAAATTGACCGTAGTATCTGGACCTATAGTTTTGGAGAGGGAAATAGGGACCCCCAACCTCCCAAACAGCTGTTTGGCGGCCTGAAGACTTGAAGGTGGGTTATGATTACTCTCTATAAAGAGAAAATCATCCAGGTAGTGTAGAACTGATGGGCATCTAAATTAATTTAAGAGTAACCAGCACAAGGCCTCCGCGAAGGTGTCGAATATCCTCGGGCTACTTTTAGACCCAAACGTCAGCCTGTTGAAAAAATAGTACTGGTTTCTCCATTTAATACCATGCAGATGCCACAGCGACTGGTGTATAGGTAGCAGTTTAAAGGCGTTAAAATTATCTGTTTTGCTTAACCATGCTCCTATCCCTGCCGCTATGATGGTTTGTACTGCGTCATCTATCGTGGTGTACTGCAATGAGAATTCTTCCGAAGGGATTAATGAATTTAAACTGGGAATGGTGGAGGAGTGCGGTGCAGAAAGATCAATTTTCAGTCTCTTCTTTGAAGAGTGTTTCCCAGTTACAATACCGATCGTGTTTGTACGCCAACTAGAAAATGGGGGTGTGGAAAAGGGGTCTATGACAAACCCTTGATTCAGTTCCTGTGTTAACAGTGAATCAACTGCACTTGGGTCGTTGATAGCAGATAGCACATTTTTACTTTCAGAGATACCAAATGGTAACACCACAATACCCGTGTGAATGCCCTCTGAAAAACCCGAGACCAAGAAGTTGGTGAACTGTGGTGATGGGTGAGATGCTAATAGCTGAGACAACTGGATAATATCAACAGATGTGAAATACTGTTTAGCATTTAGTTTATTAGGGCACATGGTTTTGGAGTGAGCACGGAAACATTGAGTACACACATGTAACAACCTACAAGCACTAAACCCGCAGACCCCAGCATTGAAATTGTTACATATCTGGGATTTCCCGAGAAATACAATGGGCTTGCCAAGCTTATCCTTTATGACCCTCTATGATCTTACAGGCACACCAGGGTTTTGTCATCGGGGCAAAAGTTGGTACTGTGGGAGGTAGATGAACACAAGGCACAAGCTGGTGTCCTGAGGCCGGCAAAATGCCTGCAAAACAACTCTGTATCCAGCCTACTCCAATTAATCACTGTATTAAACTGGACCAGAGTTGCTGCCGCCTTAGCTGAAAAAGACCTATGGTAATCATAGAAAGCATATCCGCCGTACTTGTGCCCCAAGTCAACCAGCTTGTGCATGTATGTATCCAATTCTTCTCTTCTCTGGGGAGAATTGGTACATACCACATCTCTGTAAATCCCAAACGCCAGTACAAACTCAGGAATGGTCAGTTTTTTATTGAGCCTGGGATCCCTGGCCTTGAGGACTACTGATAGATCCCCATAAGCATAGGTCTTGTTCTCCACTATATCCTGGGAAGCAATGAGGAGTGATATAAGATTCACATCCTTACCTTCCAGGATATCTTTACGTAGCTGAAGGGCATGGCCATGTGGGCAGGCGTGATCATTAGTGTGTCTAACTGTGATACTGGGGACACAACATTACCCTGTAAGATTGCCGTAGTGGCCGCTAGGGACATGGCGTTGGTCAAAGGTGGGTCCCGCCTCCAATCCAGTTGTTGTATGTCCCGCCTCCAATCTATCAATCCTATCCCTTATCTGGCCCATGGAGGAGAGAAGAGTGTCCATCATGGTTTGTAAATCAGGCATGTTCCTGGTGCCACTTGACCCTTCCCCAGCTCCGGTGTTATCGGTGTTCGTATACATTAATCTGAACAATTCCGCCTTCCTGGCAGTAGCCGGGAATGGAATACTCCTTCTTCGTAGTTCGGCCTGTATGCGCGGAATGGTCCATGATCTAATTGATGATGGAATGGCAGATTCTCATCCTCTGGAAGGTGAACCAGACCTAGTTGGGGAGTGAGGGAGTGAAAGTTTACAGCAGCTACTGCTGCTGTAAGCGCGGTGCTTTATCTTTGTGTTTTGTATATGAATTTTGTATCACACAGCTATGTTACATTGCTGCTAGCCTCCCCACGTTGTCTTATTAAGACTTTATAAGTATGTAGGGGCAGCACCCCTTCCTGTCTCATCAGCCCTATTCAGGGTAAAGTATGTAGGGGTTTATAAAACACCCCTTCATGTCTCATTAGAGACGTTTAAACTTTGTCTGATACCAGCATAGTTTATTGAATGTGTAGAAGCCCTATAAAGGGTTAAATGTTAATGGGTTTATAAAACACCCCTTTCTGTCTCACTTTGTCTGATACCAGCAACGTTTATTGTATGTGTAGAAGCCCTATAAAGGGTTACATGTTAAAGGGTTTTTAAAATACCCCTTCATGTCTTATTGGAGATTCTTGGCTGATATCAGCATATCTAATGGCTAGTGTAGGACTCACCTATTGAGGCTTGCCTTGACGTGGCTGGTGAGCTTATATATTCAAATGGCCATTGGAATACAACTAAAGAGCCTCCATTTTGTTTAAACGCACATGGTGATTTAGGCCAGAGCGCAGGTAACGTTCTCTTTGTTTTTACTATGTATTTTAAGCTGTTGGATACTAAGCTACTGCTGCTGTAAGCGCAGTGCTTTATCTTTGTGTTTTGTATAGGGAGTGAAAGTTCGTCTCCACCTTCTGGAGCTTGAGACATACTACAAAGGAAAATTGAGATTTAGAATGTTTACCTGTAGGTACTGGCTGCAGACTAGTGCCAAGCGGCAAAGAAATTAGCTTCATTGGTCAAGCGGCTTGAGAGGCTCTACCTATGCGTTGGGCCGAGGGCTATACCACAGAACGTAGCGGTAGGGTGTTGGCCTCTCCGTGAGTAGTAGAAGAAATATAGAATTGGCCGTGACGGGTGAGTCCCTCTCTATGCAACATGTGAGGCGACTAGCTATGCGTTGGACCGAGGGCCGAATACCTCCGAGTATGAGGATGGGTGTTGGCCTCGCGGGACCACTAATAGAAGGCGTAGAGGCCTATAGAAACTAAATATGGCTCCTATTGCTCTGAACAGCCAGTAACTTACTTTCTAGGGCATTCAGAAAAGGAAAACGTGTAGGTTTCTTAGGTTTGTATACATGATGTCGTGGAACATACCTGTAAGACTTGTAGCTTGAGTGCGTAAGCAAAGTCTAGAAGGTTCCGTGATAATTCGCGCCCCTAAAGTACGTGGAAGGGAAAATATAACGAAGGCACTGAGTCTTTGGACCGTACGTAGTCAAAAGAATGATGCCTACCCCCGTATAACAACTCACTGTACTGTAGAACGGAAATAAAGTCCGGTCGGTTGCTAGGCTTCAAATGCGGTCCTCGCGTCTGTTTGCATGCTGGTGAATACCCGGAAGTGACGTCACACTCGAAATGAAACGAAAGCCTAGGAGGAGTATAGGGCAGGGAGTGAGTATTTATATCAGCACTGGCCCCTCCCACAACTCCAGGCTTCGCCTTTACATATATGCCTATTTTGTAAAGCATCTGATGCTGGAGGAAACAAACTGAGATAACCTTTTGCAGCTATTACAGGTATAGGGCAGAAAAACGGGGGGGGGGGGGGGAGAGAGAGACCAAAATGTTAACTATCCCTATTGTGCTATTGTGCCTTCGAGGGCAACCCTTACCCCTAATAAATGACCCTAACTTATAGTACAATAGAAACTACCCACTTGGTAAATAAAGAGAAAACCAGAAATAAAGATAATCGAGAGAATAGTAAAAGATGTCAAGAAAAAAACAGAACTAAAAATATATATAGTAATTGTTCCTAAAGGCTGCAGTCAAATAACGTGACACAGCAATGCCCCAAAGCCCCTGACGCACGTTTCGCTGGATCAGCTCATCAGAGGGGACAAAGTACCGCTGCCCATGTTCGGGAGACAAGATGGCGACCATTCTTCTGTCTGCCACGTGTTTGGTTATACAAAATGGCGGCCACCAAGGGAAAGCATTCATTAATTAGTTCCCTTGCGGTTTCACACTTAAGTTACTAGTGTGAACATTCTAATGGGGTACAGGGGTGGTCCTCGTTCTGGAGACGAATGGATTTTGTTATTTTTAAGTACTCCCGAATGTAAAAAGGGTAAAGCACAAACTAAGATAAAAACATACAAATAGGTGGTAAGTTCTACCACAAGGGGAATGTCGCCTAAACAGCGCTCGCTGTCATTTAAAACTACTTGTGACTGGGCAGGTATTACTGCCCAGTCGCTAGTGCAATAAGGGGGAACCCATATAACCCATAAAATAAGTGGGGAACTTATATAACTAAAATGGGGGGACATAGTGCCCCTCCGCACTCACACAGGAGAGAAACCATTCTTGTGTTATTAATGTAAAAAAATATTTTTTTTCACCAATGCAGAGCTTGTCCGTCAACAGAACTCACACAGGAGAGAAACCATTCTCATGTTCTGAATGTGGCTTTCTTTTAAACAAATCTTGTCAAACATCAAATACACAGATGAGGTGATTTTATAATGCATCTATGGATAAACATAGGAATAATATATCTTGTATTGTGAATTTTTCTAATGCTGACACAATAAATAGTAACTTTGATAGTAGCAGTCAACGTACATATGATGTATTGGTATTGTGGCATCCGCATGCTATTGTCCAGAGGTGCCTTCTGCTCCACTTGGTTGTGGACTCACCGGCAACCCAGTATACAATCCAGATACATTGTGGTTGTATGTTCTGGCTGTTACCAGGGGCGGACTGAGAACCCTCAGGGCCCCCGGGCAAAATAAATCAAGGGCCCCCTTACAGGCCCCACCCATACTCCGCAGCAAGCGCCACCCATGTCCCGCCTCCATGCACCGCCTCCAGCCACACCCTACACAATCTTTAGACACAAGGAACAAAAGTGCAATAATCCCTTCAAGGCCCCAGTAGAGACTGCAATTGAGGGCTAATGGGCCATGGAGGGGGGTCTTTCTAGCAGAGGCTATCTCAGTGTCCTTTAGAGAGTGTGTTAGAAAGAATACCCTCCAGGCCCTATTAGAGACTACAATGGAGCCTAATAGGCTTGAAAGGGGGTCTTTCTAACAGAGGCCATCTCAGTGTCCCTGCTGGAAACAGTCGCCTCCAGGCCCCAGTAGAGACTACAATTGAGGGCTAATGGGCCATGGAGGGGGGGAGCATTCTAGCAGAGGCTATCTCAGTGTCCTTTAGAGAGTGTGTTAGAAAGAATTTCCTCCAGGTCCCATTAGAGACTACAATGGAGTCTAATGGGGCCTGGAGGGGGGTCTCTCCAACACTTCCTATTCACAATATAGCAACACAATATAGCTCGCTGATACCTAGGCCAAGTTGGCTCCTCTTACCTTAATTACTGTTGCTGGCTGGCAGTCTGTGGGCTTGCTGGAAGGCTGTGGGCTTACTGGCTGCGGCTGACAGGCTGTGGGCTTGCTGGCTACTGCCGGCAGGCTGTGGGCTTGCTGGCTGCGGCTGGCAGGCTGTTGGCTTGCTGGCTGCGGCTGGCAGGCTGTGGCTTGCTGGCTGGCAGGCTGTGGGCTTGCTGGCTGTAAGCCTAACTGGTGGCCTGTGGGCTGGCTAGCTGGCTACTGGCCAGCCTGTGGGCTGGCTGGCCGACCTGTGGGCTGGCTGGCTGGCCGGCCTGTGGGCTGGCTGGCTTGCTGGCTACTGGGGCACTTGTAGATTATTTAAAGGGGCTCAATTGCAGTCCCTGGTGTTCACAGTGTTGAGAGTGAACTCTAGCCCGTAGCTCCAGGGCTAGAGTTCACTCTCGCAAGAGCCGTAACATTGCCGTGGTAACCGCGGCAACGATCTGTGCTCGCGCAAGAAGGACCCAGAGGAGCTGCAGGCTGAGCTCCCGGGTCCTCTCTTTCTCCCTCCCCTGCCGGCTGCCCGCACGGTGCCTGCGGACAGGGGACTGGGCAATTGCCCTCCTCTTACTCCCCCCTCCCCCTCTTCTTACCCCCCCTCCCCCTCTTCTTACCCCCCTTATTACTCCGCCCTCTTCTAACTCCCCCCTCACTCTCTTCTTACCCCCCTTCTTACTCTCCCCCTCTTCTTACTCCCCCCTCCCCATCTTCTTACTCACCCCTCACACTCTTCTTACCCCCTTCTTACTCTCCCCCTCTTCTTACTCCCCCCTCCCCATCTTCTTACTCCCCCTTCTTACCCTCCCCCTCTTCTTACTCCCCCCTCCCCCTCTTCTTACTCCCACCTCTTCTTACTCCTCCCTCTTCTTACTCCCCCCTCTTCTTACTCCCCTCCCCCCTCTTCTTACCCCCTCCCCCCTCTTCTTACCCCCCTCCCCCCTCTTTCTACTCCCCCCTACCCCCTCTTTTTACTCCCCTCCCCCCTCTTCTTACTCCCCTCCCCCTCTTCTTACCCCCTCCCCCTCTTCTTACTACCCCTCCCTCTTCTTACTCTCCCCCTCTTCTTACTCCCCCTACCCCTCTTCTTACTCCCCCCTCACTCTCTTTACTTCCCCCTCACTCTATTCTTACCTCCCTTCTTACTCTCTCCCCCTTCTTACTCTCCCCCTCTTCTTACTCCCCCCTCCCCCTCTTCTTACTCCCCCTTCTTACTCTCCCCCTCTTCTTACTCCCCCCTCCCCCTCTTCTTACTCCCACCTCTTCTTACTCCTCCCTCTTCTTACTCCCCCCTGTTCTTACTCCCCCCCTCTTCTTACCCCCTCCCCCCTCTTTCTACTCCCCCTACCCCCTCTTCTTACTCCCCTCCCCCTCTTCTTACTCCCCTCCCCCCTCTTTTTACCTCCCTCCCCCCTCTTCTTACTCCCCCCTCCACCTCTTCTTACTCCCCCTTCTTACTCTCCCCTTCTTCTTACTCCCCCTCCCCCTCTTCTTACTCCCACCTCTTCTTAGTCCTCCCTCTTCTTACTCCCCCTCTTCTTACTCCCCTCCCCACTCTTCTTACCCCCCTCTTCTTACCCCCCTCCCCCCTCTTTCTACTCCCCCTTCCCCCCTCTTCTTACTCCCCTCCCCCCTCTTCTTACTCCCCTCCCCCTCTTCTTATACCCTCCCCCCTCTTCTTACTCCCCCCTTCCTCTTTTTACTCCCCCTCCCCCTCTTCTTACTCCCCCTCTTCTTACCCCCTTCTTACTCCCCCTCCCCCTCTTCTTACCCCTTCTTACTCCCTCCCTCTTCTTACCCCTTCTTACTCCCTCCCTCTTCTTACTCTTCCCTCCCCCCTCTTCTTACTCCCCCCTCTTTTTACTCCCCCCTCCCCCTCTTCTTACTCCCCCTTCCTCTTTTTACTCCCCCTCTTCTTACCCCCTTTTTACTCCCCCCTCCCTTCTTACTCTCCCCTCCCCCTCTTCTTACCCCCTTCTTACTCCCCCCTCTCTTCTTGCTCCCCCCTCCTCTCTTCTTACCCCCCTCTCTCTCTTCTTACTCCCTCTCTTCTTACTCCCCCTCCCTATCTTCTTACCCCCCTCTCTCTCTTCTTACTTCCCCTCCCTCTCTTCTTACCCCCCCTCCCTCTCTTCTTACCCCCTCCCTCTCTCTTCTTACCCCCTTCCTCTCTCTTCTTACTTCCCCTCCCTCTCTTCTTACCCCCCCTCCCTCTCTTCTTACCCCCTCCCTCTCTCTTTTTACCCCCCTCTTCTCTTCTTACCCCCCTCCTTTCTCTTCTTACCCCCTCTCTTCTTACCCCCCCTCTCTCTCTTCTTACCACCCCTCCCTCTCTCTTCTTACCCCCTCCCTTTCTCTTCTTACCCCCTCCCTTTCTCTTCTTACCCCCCCTCCCTTTCTCTTCTTACCCCCCCTCTCTCTTCTTACCCCTCCCTCCCTCTCTCTTCTTACCCCTCCCTCCCTCTCTCTTCTTACCCCCTCCCTTTCTCTTCTTACCCACCCCTCCCTTTCTCTTCTTACCCCCCCTCCCTCTGTCTTCTTACCCCCCTCCCTCCCTCTTCTTACTCCCCTCCCCCTCTTCTTACTCCCCTCCCCCTCTTTTTACCCCCTCCCCCCTCTTTTTACCCCCTCCCCCCTCTTCTTACTCCCCCCTCCACCTCTTCTTACTCCCCCTTCTTACTCTCCCCTTCTTCTTACTCCCCCTCCCCTCTTCTTACTCCCACCTCTTCTTACTCCTCCCTCTTCTTACTCCCCCCTCTTCTTACTCCCCTCCCCCCTCTTCTTACCCCCCTCCCCCTCTTTCTACTCCCCCTTCCCCCCTCTTCTTACTCCCCTCCCCCCTCTTCTTACTCCCCTCCCCCCTCTTCTTACTCCCCTCCCCCTCTTCTTACACCCTCCCCCCTCTTCTTACTCCCCCCTTCCTTTTTTACTCCCCCCTCCCCCTCTTCTTACTCCCCCTTCCCCCTCTTCTTACCCCCTTCTTACTCCCCCCTCCCCCTCTTCTTACCCCTTCTTACTCCCTCCCTCTTCTTACTCTTCCCTCCCCCCTCTTCTTACTCCCCCCTCTTCTTACTCCCCCCTCCCCCTCTTCTTACTCCCCCTTCCTCTTTTTACTCCTCTTCTTCTTACCCCCTTCTTACTCCCCCCTCCCTTCTTACTCTCCCTTCCCCCTCTTCTTACCCCCTTCTTACTCCCCCCTCTCTTCTTGCTCCCCCTCCTCTCTTCTTACCACCCTCTCTCTCTTCTTACTCCCTCTCTTCTTACTCCCCCTCCCTCTCTTCTTACCCCCCTCTCTATCTTCTTACTTCCCCTCCCTCTCTTCTTACCCCCCCTCCCTCTCTTCTTACCCCCTCCCTCTCTCTTCTTACCCCCTTCCTCTCTCTTCTTACCCCCCTCCTCTCTCTTCTTACCCCCTCCTCTCTCTTCTTACCGCCTCTCTTCTTACCCCCCTCTCTCTCTTCTTACCACCCCTCCCTCTCTCTTCTTACCCCCCTCCCTTTCTCTTCTTACCCCCCCTCCCTCTCTCTTCTTACACCCCCCTCCCTCTCTCTTCTTACCCCCTCCCTTTCTCTTCTTACCCACCCCTCCCTTTCTCTTCTTACCCCCCCTCCCTCTCTCTTCTTACCCCCTCCCTCTCTCTTCTTACCCCCTCCCTTTCTCTTCTTACCCACCCCTCCCTTTCTCTTCTTACCCCCCCTCCCTCTGTCTTCTTACCCCCCTCCCTCTCTCTTCTTACCCCCTTCTTTCTCTTCTTACCCACCCCTCCCTTTCTCTTCTTACCCCCCCTCCCTCTGTCTTCTTACCCCCCTCCCTCCCTCTTCTTACTCCCCTCCCCCCTCTTCTTACTCCCCCCTTCCTCTTTTTACTCCCCCCTCCCCTTCTTCTTACTCCCCCCTCCCCCTCTTCTTACCCCCTTCTTACTCCCCCCTCCCCCTCTTCTTACCCCTTCTTACTCCCTCCCTCTTCTTACCCCTTCTTACTCCCTCCCTCTTCTTACTCTTCCCTCCCCCCTCTTCTTACTCCCCCCTCTTCTTACTCCCCCCTCCCCCTCTTCTTACTCCCCCTTCCTCTTTTTACTCCCCCTCTTCTTACCCCCCTTTTACTCCCCCCTCCCTTCTTACTCTCCCCTCCCCCTCTTCTTACCCCCTTCTTACTCCCCCCTCTCTTCTTGCTCCCCCCTCCTCTCTTCTTACCCCCCTCTCTCTCTTCTTACTCCCTCTCTTCTTACTCCCACTCCCTCTCTTCTTACCCCCTCTCTCTCTTCTTACTTCCCCTCCCTCTCTTCTTACCCCCCTCCCTCTCTTCTTACCCCCTCCCTCTCTCTTCTTACCC